>NW_018408915.1:147636-152187 GCF_002113885.1 Mizuhopecten yessoensis | reverse complement strand
CCCCCACCCCCCGAAAGAAGCAGACAGAATAGATTACCGAATGTCTAAAACAATTCAAAAAACTAATATTTCTTCTATGAATGTGCAAATTGCTTTACGTGTAAATGCAACATCAAATCGCTGTGTATTATATGTACTGTGCGAAGTCCAATGATTATGTCTCTATAATGAAACGAACAACAGAAATTCAACGCAGTTGACTATTTGCGACAAGCGTTTTCATTAGTTTATTGGAATATATAGCGTATCAAATTGTTTGGTTGGGTGTACCTTTGTTATATAATATAGATTTAGCACAAAACCGTACTCTTGTAGGACAAAACAAAACATCATCACACTGTCCTCATCGATATCTGGCCATGCAACGTTAACGTAACGGCTGTTTCTACAAATCACGGGTATTGACAACTTAGACATATTGGAACGGCTCGAGTGACGTCATCGCTAAAAATGGTTAAACTAACTGCACCTGAAACAGTTTGTATGACGACATGTTCTAGCACTATCTGTAGATACATTGGATTGCTCTACCAGCGTTATTGCACACAAAGTAAACATAATCAGCTTATTGCAATAGGTTCGTGTAAATAACAAGCTACAGATAAGCACCGCCATAACATAATTATATATATATATATACATATCTAAACAGCACACAACCGTCTAGAGTTATCGATCCTGTCATTCAAAACAATATTGGTCGGGTCACGTGACCGGCATCACCCGCAAAACAATGAAAACATTAGCAAGTGATGGAAATGGCGTTTGTAATCAGAAGACGAGCGGACAATCCGCGCTAATGTTCGTGTTCGTAAGTTCGTAAAACACGTTTTTGATCACTCGATTCACCGGAACAGATCTTACTGCGAAAACAAAATGGAAGTCTTTCTTTCGCTAATTGTGTTTGTCAATGTCGGGGAAATGTCTGATAGGTGTCCATGTTGAACAGGAAGATCGGACACCTTTGTAACGCCCGACTGTAACCTGGACTGAACAGGAGGATCGGACACCATTGTAACGCCCGACTGTAACCTGAACTGAACAGTAGGATCGGACACCTTTGTAACGCCCGACTAACCTGAACTGAACGGGAGGATCGGACACCTTTGTAACGCCCGACTAACCTGAACTGAACGGGAGGATCGGACACCTTTGTAACGCCCGACTAACCTGAACTGAACGGGAGGATCGGACACCTTTGTAACGCCCGACTAACCTGAACTGAACAGGAGGATCGGACACCTTTGAAACGCCGGACTGTAACCTGAACTGAACAGGAGGATCTGACACCTTTGTAACGCCGGACTGTAACCTGAACTGAACAGGAGGATCTGACACCTTTGTAACGCCGGACTGTAACCTGAACTGAACAGGAGGATCGGACCCCTTTGTAACGCCCGACTGTAACCTGAACTGAACAGTAGGATCGGACACCTTTGTAACGCCCGACTGTAACCTGAACTGAACAGTAGGATCGGACACCATTGTAACGCCCGACTGTATCCTGAACTGAACAGGAGGATCGGACACCTTTGTAACGGCCGACTGTAACCTTAACTGAACAGGAGGATCGGACACCTTTGTAACGCCGGACTGTAACCTGAACTGAACAGGAAGATCGGACACCTTTGTGACATACGACGGACGTAATACCACGACATAAGCTTCCCTGCCTTTTGGGCTTGTGACCTACATCAATGTCACATTGTATCGCACGAACAGACACCTTGTAAGCTGTTGTCTTATAATTAGTCACATAACCTTGTAGTGTCCGTAGCAAAGGGCCATAAAACTCCATATCTTCATATCATAAGGTGATCATCTATCTTGCTAGCGTCCGTATCACAGGACGACCAGACGCCTTCTATAACATCTGTATAGGACGAACAAACACTTTTGATGACGTCAGTACCGGACTCCATTACAGGGCGAGCAAATATCTCGGTAGCGTCCGTTTCAAAGAGCCAAAAGCCATTCTGAGATTCGGCGCTCGCGGAGTCGTTTGTCAAACTTTGTGTCGATGCCGTGGCTCTGTAGAATGGAAGTAAGCTGATTGTTTTGCTCGACTTCGGCGGCAATGTCCTCTTCCTCCGCCCCTTCCGCTATTGATGGGGCAGATGGTTTAAGCCATGTGTCACTAAGGTATTTCTTTACTTCTTTCACATTACACCTCCTTTCCACTTTACTTTCCAATGTTTTACGGAAGAATCTGAGAATTCTTGGCGTAAATTTTCTCCATTGGGATGGAATTTTTGTACATTTCCGTTTTTGCCACAGAGAAAATTCATTATAATATATATCGCTTATTTCTGCGTTTTCCCACGGAAAATTACCTGTCAACATGCAGAATAATAACACGCCAAACGCCCACACGTCACCAATGGAGGTCACCGTTATGCTTTCGTTTTTAACCGCTTCGCACACTTCCGGTGGAGTGTAGGGTATGCTTCCATTCACCTTGCGTAAAACAAGTCCCTCTTTCCGCGTCATACCAAAGTCAGTTAGCTTTACTTTGCTGAAGTCTTTCTCGAAAATAAGAATATTTTCAGGTTTGATATCCCTGTGGACGAGATCGTTACTGTGCATGAAGTCAAGAGCGGCTGAAACCTGTTTGATGACGTTTTTCACGTCCTTTTCCGCCATTCCTTGCTGCGGAGGAATTTTCTCAAATAAATCACCGTACGGGGCATATTCCTGTGCAAACACAAAGGCTGTTCTGGTCTCAAATGCCACATTGTACGTGTCAACAACATTGCTATGTGGTGAAAGGAAGTAGCTGAAGCGAAATTCCCGCTCAAACTCGCGTAACTTGGTATTGCTCTTTGGCAGAACTTTTAATGCAACGTTTTTTCCTGTTTCTTTACATTTTGCGAAAAGCACCTGGCCGTATGTGCCCCTCCCGAGCTCCTTTGTGACGTCATAGTGGTCCTTGAGAGTAAGTCTGAGTAAATTATCGGCCGTGCTACAGCGCGGGGATCTGGGAATGACCCGGATGGAGTCGGATTTAAGTTCGGTCATCATCTTGTAAACCGTTTGTTGTGTACTTCACTGCAAAGTAAAGAAAAATATGTAAGAACCACAGTCTTGCTAAGGTCACATTGACATATAGATATAGATATTGAGAATTCAGATGCAGTGTCCATATTTGACCATACTGTCGTAATTACTTATGAGGCGGCTGTATACATTTAGTTCATATGTTACCATGGAAACTAGTTTAAATGAAGCTAGAGTAAACCATACAGCGCGAAGAAAAATCACAGTAAAAACTTCGATATAATGCCCCATTTCATTTGCCACCTCATTTACTGCTACCATATTTCAAGATTTCCTTATCCGTATATTTCGTTATACCGCCAACCTCATAATAACGCCAGTTAAAATGTCTCTAGAGAGGAGTTGACAGTATAACGAGGTTTAACCGTGCATGCACCCTAATAGTACTGGCTCCGTGCAAACGAATTGCACAGTAAACCTTTCTGTCACGAGCTGTTCTCATTTGCCTTATGGACTGTTGACATTTTTACGGATCCGCAATGATTATGTCGACTTAATGCTTAAAGCCTTTCTGTGCAAAGCTAAGGTAAGACTACTTATCCAAGATTGACCGACTTTATGAACACAACACATATATACGACCTTCATTCTTGGTTTAATAAGAAGTAACCGCGAGCGTAACGAGTCATGTGTTTATATTGAGTGTCCGAGTCGTGTGTTTATATTGACTGTCCGAGTCGTGTGTTTATATTGACTGTCCGATTCGTGTGTTTATATTGACTGTCTGGGTCGTGTGTTTATATGGACTGTCCGAGTCGTGTGTTTATATTGACTGTCGAGTCTTGTGTTTATATTGACTGTCTGAGTCGTGTGTTTATCTTGACTGTCTGAGTCGTGTGTTTATAGTGACTGTCCGAGTCGTGTGTTCATATTGACTGTCTGAGTCGTGTGGTTATATTGACTGTCTGCGTCGTGTGTTTATATTGACTGTCGAGTCGTGTGTTTATATTGACTGTTCGAGTCGTGTGTTTATATTATTATTGACTGTCCGAGTCGTGTGGTTATATTTACTGTCTGAGTAGTGTGTTTATATTGACTGTCTGAGTCGTGTGGTTATATTGACTGTTTGAGTCGTGTGTTAATATTGACTGTCTGAGTCGTGTGTTTATATTGACTGTATAAGTCGTGTGATTAAAATGACTGTCTGAGTCGTTTGTTTATATTGACTGTCTGAGGCGTGTATTTTTATTGACTGTCTGAGTCGTGTGTTTATATTGACTGTCTGGGTCGAGTGTTTATATTGACTGTCTGGGTCGGGTGTTTAGGAGATACACCTGAACATGTTGAGATATACCTGTAAATATAGAGTACACCTGTACATGTTGAGATATACCTGTAAATATAGAGATATACCTGTACATGTTGAGATATACCTGTAAATATAGAGATATACATGTACATATTGAGATATACCTGTAAATATAGATATACCTGTACATGTTGAGATATACCTGTAAATATAGAGATATACATGTACATATTGAGATATACCTG
>NW_018408915.1:127364-147110 GCF_002113885.1 Mizuhopecten yessoensis | reverse complement strand
TATTGAGATATACCTGTATGTATTGAGATATACCTGTACATCTTGAGATATACCTGTATGTATTGAGATATACCTGCATGTATTGAGATATACCTGTATGTATTAAGATATACCTGTACATGTTGAGATATACATGTACATCTTGAGATATACCTGTATGTATTGAGATATACCTGTACATCTTGAGATATACCCGTATGTATTGAGATATACCGGTATGTATTGAGATATCCCTGTATGTATTGAGATATAACTGTATGTATTGAGATATACCGGTATGTATTGAGATATCCCTGTATGTATTAAGATATACCTTTATGTATTGAGATATACCTGCATGTATTGAGATCTACCTGTATGTATTAAGATATACCTGTATGTATTGGGATATACCTGTATGCATTGAGATATACCTGTATGCATTGAGATATACCTGTACAGCTTAAGATATACCTGTATGTATTGAGATATACCTGTACATGTTGAGATATACCTGTACATGTTGAGATATACCTGTAAACATAGAGATATACCTGAACATGTTGAGATATACCTGTATGTATTGAGATATACCTGTATGTATTGAGATATACCTGTATGTATTAAGATATACCTGTACATGTTGAGATATACCTGTACATGTTGAGATATACCTGTATGTATTGAGATATACCTGTATGTATTGAGCTATACCTGTATATATTGAGATATACCTGTTCATGTTGAGATATACCTGTATGTATTAAGATATACCTGTACATGTTGAGATATACCGGCATATATTGAGATATACCTGTATGTATGTATTGAGATATACCTGTACATCTTGAGATATACCTGTATGTATTGTGATATAACTGTAAATATAGAGATATACCTGTACGTATTGAGATATACCTGTAAATATAGAGATCTACCTGTATGTATTGAGATATACGTGTACATGTTGAGATATACCTGTATATATTGAGATATATACAGGTATAGCTCAATACATACAGGTATAGCTCAATACATACAGGTATATCTCTATATTCACAGGTATATCTGAATCCATACAGGTATATCTCTATATTTACAGTTATATCACAATACATACAGGTATATCTCAACATGAACAGGTATATCTCAATATATACCTGTATGTATTGAGCTATACCTGTATATATTGAGATATACCTGTATGTATTGATATATACCTGTACGTATTGATATATACCTGTATGTATTGAAATATACCTGTATGTATTGAGATATACCTGTACATCTTGAGATATACCTGTATGTATTGACATATACCTGTAAATATAGAGATATACCTGTATGTATTCAGATATACCTGTAAATATAGAGATCTACCTGTATGTATTGAGATATAGCTGTAAATATAGAGATATACCTGCATGTATTGAGATATACCTTTATGTATTGAGATATACCTGTAAATGTTAAGATATACCTGTATGTATTGAGACATACCTGTACATGTTGAGATATACCTGCATATATTGAGATATACCTGTATGTACTGAGATATACCTGTAAATATAGAGATATACCTGTATGTATTGATATATACCTGTACGTATTGATATATACCTGTATGCATTGAAATATACCTGTATGTATTGAGATATACCTGTAAATGTTGAGATATACCTGTATGTATTGAGATATACCTGTATGTATTACCTGTACATGTTGAGATATACCTGCATATATTGAGATATACCTGTATGTATTGAGATATACCTGCATGTATTGAGATATACCTTTATGTATTGAGATATACATGTACATGTTGAGATATACCTGTTCGTGTTGAGATATACCTGTATGTATTGAGATATACCTGTTCATGTTGAGATATACCTGTATGTATTGAGATATACCTGCATGTATTGGGATATACCTTTATGTATTGAGATATACCTGTATGTATTGAGATATACCTGCATGTATTGAGATATACCTTTATGTATTGAGATATACCTGTACATGTTGAGATATACCTGTATGTATTGAGATATACCTGTTCATGTTGAGATATACTTGTATGAATTGAGATATACCTGTACATGTTGAGATATACCTGTATGTATTGAGATATACCTGCATGTATTGAGATATACCTTTATGTATTGAGATATACATGTACATGTTGAGATATACCTGTTCCTGTTGAGATATACCTGTATGTATTGAGATATACCTGTTCATGTTGAGATATACTTGTATGAATTGAGATATACCTGTACATGTTGAGATATACCTGTATGTATTGAGATATACCTGGACATGTTGAGATATACCTGTATGTATTGAAATATACCTGGACATATTAAAGCATGAATTTGTATGCAACCAATTTGCATTCATACCGGCATGAACATTGAAAAAAATACCGTTCATATATACCTGTATGTATTCAGATATACCTGTAAATATAGAGATATACCTGTATGTATTGAGATATGCCTGTAAATATAGAGATCTACCTGTATGTATTGAGATATACCTGTATGTATTGATATATACCTGTACGCATTGATATATACCTGTATGCATTGAAATATACCTGTATGTATTGAGATATACCTGTACATGTTGAGATATACCTGTATGTATTGAAATATACCTGTACATATTAAAGCATGAATTTGTATGCAACCAATTTGCATTCATACCGGCATGAACATTGAAAAAAATACCGTTCATTCCTTATATGAACAAGCATATTTTTATGTATACAGGTACGTTTTAATATGAACTGGCATATCTCAATATATGCAGGTATATTTGAAAATTTACAGGCATATTTAGGTATTGTCAGCGCAAACAAGAATCCTGGAACAGCTTAACGTAGCCAAAATGTTTGATTCTAGCGGTCGTCTCATGTTAATCGAGACGGGAGGAGAAGTTACAAAATGACGCTGATTGAAGCGTCATAAAGCTATGAACGCAACTCTCCTTGGTAATGCTTATAGAGGAAGTTGCAGTGAAAATGTAAAATATACCTATTTACATAAAAATATATACATGTATGTACATATTACTAATATGAGCTGACTCGTACATCAGTTAAATCACATTACAATTTACCTGTACATATTGCAATTTATGAATAATCAGATGAACTTTCATTCTCATACAAGTAGTCGGTGTAGCAATGCTATCGATTTTACAAAAGATTCTAAAGACGATTAGGCAAGAGCGTCAGTCATACTCAACACAGATATCAACCGACGGTTTAATTTGTAATGCACAACAATCAAATATGGGAACGCACATTCTATTCGAACTAATCTGTGTGGTTTGTCGGCTTGTTAAACCACTTAAATATAACTCGTCTCTGTCAAGAGCACGTAAGAAGTAGGATAGAACATTCCGGTATGGATAGCCATCCATGGATCTCTCCGTTGGGCACAATCCGTGGATAAATTCCAGGAGACAGGGAGTGGTTTCCGCTCCCCGAACACGCAACGGACGATCTGGGTTTATAACTCGAGAGATTTATAACGTCGAACCGATCTTTTACATCTAATGATTTTGTGGCAGTAGGGGTCTCATTATGTACGAACAGACAGAATTCCAGACAATTTGGGTCAGTAAGACTTTATTACTCTGAATAAATGTGTTTCAAATTACAACATTTCCATAAAAGACGTTAGGTTATATGTATATATACAAACAAGAATCATACTCAACACAAATAGTATACATATATAATTGCAGACGTTCGCTGTAATGATTATCCCACGCAACCCAGTAAAACCATCCCCCGTAAACAATATGGCGGACACTTACACCATCGATTCTATTGGATTCGGAAATTAATAGCTTATCGTCTTTTTATAGACCCTATACTGACCGATTTATCAAGCTGAATATTGCCTCTATCTAGGTCCTATCCTTAACCGCGCTATAAACACGACAGGTTATGTTGCGATGGGACAAAGTGAGTTTGTTGCACTGCGGAGCACCAGTCTTGGCGCAGCACTCATCTCTGTGTGTTGATAATATCTACAGTCAAAAAGCATCTGTCACGTCCTGAAATAGCAATCAAAATATGTAAATGTACATAATGCATCGTGCTGCTTGCAACTCAGTCCATCGCCCGTGTATCGTTTAGAATGTCAAGGTCGTTACAAAAAGAATGAGAAATATGCACCATTTGAAATTTCTGTATATATATATATATAAATAAACATCAATCCGCCTGAAGAAGCCCTAGAAGGCAGAAAGGCCTAGCGGACGATTTGAAAAGTTATGTTTTTATTCTATATTTTCCTTCGCAAGGACTTATTTATTTATCATCTATTATATATATATATATATATATATATATATTCGGTCAAAGAACAATAGGGTTGACGCTTTTGAGTTGTTATCTTACAAAAACATGTCGCGTTACATATTTCAATCTAAAATACAAATATTCCAGAATACTATCGCATTTTAAAAAAAGTCGGAGCAATCTGAGTGGATGTATTGACCTTTTGCTCCATATTGAAGCAATAAAATATGCATGCACTATTGGACATCAAACTGTTCATAGTTTTATTTTTGAAAGTTAAACAAAACTGAAATATTTAAAAGTTGTGAAAACATTACACCATCTCAAAATGAATACATAATGGTATTTATGCATATTCCATAAATTAAGCCAAGACTACCTCATAAGAAACAATCTTAACAGCAGTATATATTCTAGAGTTATCTTATTGTTTAAAGTTATACTAAAATGTGATTTGTTCAGATACAGGTACATACTGTCACAATGTATAATTTCACTAAATATATGTTCACTGTCATATAGATGGTTAAAGTTTCGCGTATTGCTGGTTCTATAATTGCTACAAGGACACCGTCATACTTGTCATACAATGGCAGCAGTTTAATGTAATACTAACGCTAATTTCAGCGAGTCGGTGACATGCATGTTATATTAAATACAAATATTGTCTGAGTTAAGTTTTGAATTGAAACGTTTGTCTTTTGGTGAAAAAACATATGGTTGTATGTCTTTCGGTGAGAGCAGACCCAAGGGTTGTTTGTCTGTTGGTGAGAACAGAACTTAAGATTGTTTGACTCTTGGTGAGAACTGACCAAAGGGTTGTTTGTCTATTAATGAAAAAGATCAAAGGGTTGTTAATATGTTGGTGAGAACAGGCCCAAGGGTTGTTTGTCTTTTGGTGAGAACAGATCAAAAGGTTGTTAATATGTTGGTGGGAACAGACCCAAGGGTTGTTTGTCTTTTGATGAGAACAGAACCTAAGATTGTTTGTCTGTTGGTGAGAACTGATCAAAGGGTTGTTTGTCTGTTGGTTAGAACAGAACCAAGGATTGATTGTCTTTTGGTGAGAACAGAACCTAGGATTGTTTGTATTTTGGTGGGAACAGACCCAAGGGTTGTTTGTCTTTTGGGTAGAACAGGCCCAAGGGTTGTATGTATTTTGATGAGAACAGAACCTAAGATTGTTTGTCTGTTGGTGAGAACTGATCAAAGGGTTGTTTTCTGTTGGTTAGAACAGAACCAAGGATTGATTGTCTTTTGGTGAGAACAGAACCTAGGGTTGATTATATTTAATGAGAGCAGAACCTAGGGTTGTTAATCTGTTGGTAAGAACAGAACTTATGGTTGTTTATCTTTTGGTGAGAACAGATCCAAGGATTGTTTGTCTTTTGGTGAGAACAGAACCAAGTGGTGTTTATCTGTTGGTGAGAACAGAACCTAGGGTTGTTTATCTGTTGGTGAGAACAGAACCTAAGGTTGTTTGTCTGATGGTGAGAACAGAACCTAGGGTTGTTTATCTGTTGGTGAGAACAGAACCTAGGGTTGTTTATCTGTTGGTGAGAACAGAACCTAGGGTTGTTTATCTGTTGGTGAGAACAGAACCTAGGGTTGTTTATCTGTTGGTGAGAACAGAACCTAGGGTTGTTTATCTGTTGGTGAGAACAGAACCTAGGGTTGTTTATCTGTTGGTGAGAACAGAACCTAGGGTTGTTTATCTGTTGGTGAGAACAGACCCAAGGGTTGTTTGTCTTTTGGTGAGAACAGGCCCAAGGGTTGTTTGTCTTTTGATTAGAACAGAACCTAAGATTGTTTGTCTGTTGGTGAGAACTGATCAAAGGGTTGTTTGTCTGTTGGTGAGAACAGAACCAAGGGTTGTTTGTATTTTGGTGAGAACAGAACCAATGGTTGTTTGTCTTTTGGTGAGAACAGAACCAAGAGTTTGTCTGATGGTGAGAACAGAACCAAGGATTGTTTGTCTTTTGGTGAGAAGAAAACCTAGGGTTGATTGTCTTTAGGTGAGAACAGAACCAAGGGTTGTTTGTATTTTGTTGAGAACAGAACCAATGGGTGTTTATCTGTTGGTGAGAACAGAACCTAGGGTTGTTTGTCTGATGGTGAGAACAGAACCTAGGGTTGTTTGTATTTTGTTGAGAACAGAACCAATGGGTGTTTATCTGTTGGTGAGAACAGAACCTATGGTTGTTTATCTGTTGGTGAGAACAGAACCTAGGGTTCTTTGTATTTTGGTGAGAACAGAACCAAGGGGTGTTTATCTGTTGGTGAGAAAAGAACCTATGGTTGTTTATCTGTTGGTGAGAACAGAACCTATGGTTGTTTATCTGTTGGTGAGAACAGAACCTAGGGTTGATTGTCTTTTGGTGAGAACAGAACCTAGGGTTGTTATTTGTTGGTGAGAACAGAACCTATGGTTGTTTATCTTTTGGTGAGAACAGAACCTAGAGTTGTTTGTATTTTGGTGATAACAGAACCAAGGAGTGTTTGTCTTTTGGTGAATACAGAACCAAGGATAATTTGTCTCTTGGTGAGAACAGAACCAAGGAATGTTTTTCTTTTTGGTGAGAACAGAACCTAGGGTTGTTTGTCTTTATGTGAGAACAGAACCTAGGATCGTTTGTCTTTTAGTGAAAACAGATCCAAGGATTGCTTGTCTTTTGGTGAAAACAGAACCTAGGGTTGTTTGTCTGATGGTGAGAACAGAACCTAGGGTTGTTAATCTGTTGGTGAGAACAGAACCTAGGGTTGTTTATCTGTTGGTGAGAACAGAACCTAGAGTGGTTTGTATTTTGGTAATAACAGATCCTAGGGTTGTTTGTCTGATGGTGAGAACAGAACTAACGGTTGTTTGTCTTTTGGTGAGGACAGAACCAAGGAGTGTTTGTCTTTTAGTGAGAACAAAACCAAGGATTGTTTGTCTGATGGTGAGAACAGAACCAAGGGTTGTTTGTATTTTGGTAAGAACAGAACCTAGGATTGCTTATCTGTTGGTGAGAACAGAACCAAGGGTTGTTTGTCTGTTGGTGAGAACAGAACCTATGGTTGTGTATCTGTCGGTGAGAACAGAACCTATGGTTGTGTATCTGATGGTGAGAACAGAACCTAGAGTTGTTTGTCTGATAGTGAGAACAGAACCTAGGGTTGTTTATTTGTTGGTGAGAACAGAACCTAGGATTGCTTATCTGTATTTTGGTGAGAACAGAACCTAAGGTTGTTTGTCTGTCGGTGAGAACAGAACCTATGGTTGTGTATCTGTTGGTGAGAACAGAACCTATGGTTGTGTATCTGATGGTGAGAACAGAACCTAGAGTTGTTTGTCTGATAGTGAGAACAGAACCTAGGGTTGTTTATTTGTTGGTGAGAACAGAACCTAGGGTTGTTTATCTGTTGGTGAGAACAGACCTAGGGTTGTTAATCTGTTGGTGAGAAAAGAACCTAGGGTTTTTTATCTGTTGGTGAGAACAGAACCAAAGGTGAGGTATCTTTTAGTGGATACATAATCAATTGTCATGTATCTGCTGATGAAAAATTGTCAAGGGTTGTTTATTTATATGTTGAATTATAACCGAGCGTTGTTTGTCTGTTGGTTATATAACAACCAATGATCGTATGACGCTGGTGAACACAGAACAACAGCTCCTATCAACACATCTTCTTGTCAAAACGAAGACCGGAATTAAATTACATATTGCAGAGGAGGCTATGTTCATATACTGAGTTAATATTGAAATAATGGAATAACACGGACGTTTCTGTACCGTGATCAATACTCGTAAGCATGATGTTCCAAGCATAGTTGGTCGGGATTCTGTAGGTTAGCCACTTAAACCTAGTTTCATATACAGCGTGGCGTAAGCCCGCGTCCGACACTTACTGGAGCCTATGCCAATATTGTGAAGAATTTTCAAACATGAAATCGATTTTGACATTGAAAACAATCCTAGATTTTCTATTTTGTCGAACCAGTGCTATTACAAATGTGCGACACCAGTCTTATCATATTGTTTTTTGATTGGTAATATTTTAGAGATCAAAAGCCTATTACGCAATGGAAGCTGTCAGACCGTTTCAATACGGTAGTGTAGCTTGAACACAGTGCAGTGACGTAAAATCTACATATATGGCTTTAAATCATATCAATCGACTGATAGTGTAATTATGTAGTTAAGTCTTGTAATGTAAGCTTCTAGGTTTGGCAAAATTACGCTCGATAAAGCTGCAAATATATTTTTTTCCGTTTTTTTGGTAACAATAAATTCTGTGATATGCTCACAGTGTTGCGATAGACCGAACGCCATTGGTTGCAGCGTACACATATCTATCTCGTTTATATTCATAAAACAGGATTTAAAACAAAACTGCGCTGCAATAAAGACCAGTTGTGGATGATAACATCTGGTTCATTTCAATCATATAAACAAATCTTGCTTCCCTGCAGTAACATAATTTTCTGCTGTATCAATACGCGCGCGATATGGATAATTTTTGTTTAAAAAGCCTCCGGAAATTTTAGACAAAACTCTTCGCATATACATAGTTGGGCGTTTTTTCTTGATTTTTTTTTTTTTTTTTTTTTTTTTTTTAAAAATGGAACTTTNAAAATGGAACTTCATTTTATTAATATACACAAACCTTGCACTTGATCACATGAGACCAAAAAATGGTGTTCACACTTTGGTTAGTTTGTTGTAAAGGATTTAACGTCCAATTAACAGCTTAGTTCAGTTAAGGACGTGTCTTCATGTGTGTTATGTATGCGTGCATGTGTGTATGTGTGCTGGAGACAGGGTATGTTGGTGTATTTTACCTTCTTGTGATAGTGCAGATCTGATGCCGGCTTTATAGTGCTATCACACTGAAATATCATGCCGATGGCACCCATTAAAGCATTCCGCCCGGTCACATTATACTGACAACGGGTGAACCAGTTGTTGCCATTACTCTAAAGGCCTCAAACGCTAAGCAGGGAATAACACATACCATTATTAAGGACTTTGGTATGTCCCATCGTGGTTACAAAACCCATTGCCTTCCTCACCTGGGCGAAAGTTCAATGTTAAAGTCGAAGGTAAAAGTGAGGTATGGCAAAGCAAGGCGCTAGGACACAACAGGTAGTTATAAGTAGAGAGAACTGTAAGGATCCCAAATATTGCGATGGATGCAGATTTTTTTTATTTTTTTATTTTTTAGGTTCAAATTGTTTTATTCTTTAATTTGGTTGTTTTTGTGTCTCCAAGTAGAGGGCACAAAAGCAAATCCCCAATTTCTCAGGGGGTTCCCACATTAGTCGCCTCGTACGCCGATTGCAGTGGGTAACATCAGTTGTATTCTTTTCTAGATCCTAGACCTGCAGGGATGAATCACACTTTGTTTTTAACCATCTTTCTTAATTCGAAACAGGAAGTCCAATAGCTTTTCGTTGAATTTCAAATATATTTCACTCGTGTTTTAAGCTTATCAGGAAACCATTGAGTATCTACTCTGTATCAGAAATGATAAACACCTCAGTGACGCAGACAAGTGTTTGGATATTGATGTTATCTAAGGGATAGTGAACCCGTGAACCGATTTACATATCTTTGAATCTTTTGTCGTGAATCTTGTATATATACACGATGATGTAAGAAAGAGATTAAGGATCCCTGTCCCACAGCAGTCTGAGGTCTAGGAATCGAGTCCAGGGCCCATATTCATGAAACCGTTCTCATGCTCAAGCCCAGATTCTTTGCTCAAGGCAAATTTCTTGTGTCAGTGATAAATTAATAAAACAAAATATAATTTTGTCAATGGTATATAAAAAATTGGGAAAGACCTTAGGCCGAATACTGTTTTCAATGTTTACACTTGAATTGTTGACCATGTTACGTGATTTAAGGGAGTTACAAGGTAGTTGACTTGAGCACAGGTATCCCAGCTTGAGCATGAGAACGGTTTCATGAATATGGGCCCTGGTCTGGTCACACTGGTTTTTACACTCAGAAATTGTTGTTGATTTTTTTTTCGTTGAATTTATCTCTATCATCTTTCATTAAAGTCCCACAGGGTATGCTTTTCTTTTCAGAACGATTTATCAAACCTATAGTCATGTCGGAAAAGCCAGTCTCCACTGCATAGGTGTAGTTTTTGACAATGGTACGGGGATCCTTAAACTGAACAAATGATAATACGGTGCCAATACGCTTACTTTGGAATTTACGGTATCTGGTAGTTGGCTGTAACACACAGTGCGAAGTAACTGTGTACCTACTTTACGGTGAATATTAATATTATATTTTCGGGAGTGTCATTTTTTGTTATTTTCATTTTTTATTACTTCTTTTCGGAAAAATTCCAATGAATTAACTTAAATAACTTAAATTAAGGGATGTTCGTGACACGGGCTCGACCGGTTAGTGAACTATACATATTTGACCGTATTAAGTGCAACCGGAGGCCAATCAAATCTCTTACACAGACAGTGACGTCAGCCTATTGGGGATGCCGTGACGCTGGCGGCAGATTGCCGAGGAAACAGTTGGTCAGACAACAAAAACCTCGAGATGGCTACAATTCTGTAGTCCTAATTGATAAAGGGAAGATATATATGCATAAAGATATATGTATATGAAAGGTCAGGTTTTGTCAGGCCTTCTATACACCTCGTGGTGTATCGATCTGTCTGAGCCGAGGTGCTAAAGAGGCTCCGGATGAGTCACATTATCCTAGATCTGGTGAACAATTTCACATACCTCTTTACTCTACAAATACCGAACACTGATACACAGGCGCAACTAATCGATATGTTTTCCCCGATTTTGTAAGGTGTAATCATTGCATCAAATCAGTTAGGCCACATTTTATTTCAAACTTACAGTGAAAAGTTTGGTTATAGGTTACAATTGCATTATAAACGACATTTTTCGAAAAATGATATTAAACGTTTATATCAAATTATTGTTCGATCCAGGGAACCTAGCCGAGTTAATGTTCTGTGTAATTAAAACTACCGAGAGAACGATTTACACACCAGTGAACTTTAATTGTTTAGTATGTGGTTTGCTTGCGTTGAAGATGTGTGGGGGGTTTTGGAGGGGGGGGGGGGTTGCAGATTTTTTCCCATTCAAGGGTGACCAAGCGTGCTCATAGCTGGCATCAATTCCGTCAGGCAAGATGCAACGACGAGATTGATCACCTACTTGCCAACGTTCACTTTGGAGAAAAAAAACTCATGAAATGAGGTTAATTACATAGATTGAATTAGTGCCTGTTTATAACGGCACGCGCCGTAGTTACCCCCGCCTACCAGCTTCCCGCCGACTGCTGTTATAGGAATGCGAAAATGTCGACATTAATTATGGTAAATTGCAGGAGCACAGATTTAGGACATATAAGCTCTTTACAATACGAGACAGTGAAATCCGTGTAGACAACATCTGTATAGGTGATGTACGTATGATATTGATCCGAAATAGCTTCACAAACACTGTGTATGTTGCTTTTATGCGCGATTTGCCCAGATTGAGAACACACGTATTGCCGAACTTAGACGTAACATGGTCGCAGTGTATGGCCTCTTAAACAGTTATTGCATTAGAGCGAGTCATTTGACATTTTCCCTCTTTATGCAACCCTCATACTTACTTACTAACATAAATAAATCGAGAGGTATATATTTTCTGCGTACTGAAAATCCGGAAGAAGTAAAATCGTGGATCTGCCATTATCGCAAATATTTATTCCTACACGTTTTAAAATTTTACAATTTATTTTCAATTTTTGCGAATACAAATCTCTTCACTACTTCATAATCGAAAATTCGAGTAACAGTTGCTATACATTGTTAAGTTAATTGCACAGCAGATATATACGCAATGATCTGGTGCAGTCTGTGCATCATATGAACACGATCGCTTTTATTACATATAGGAGATAACCCTTTCGTATTTTAAAATTTGCGGCGATTTATCGAATTATCACGACATAAAACCGCAATTTTCAAAATACAGAAGGGTTATAAATAAATCATTTTAACCAATCGCTTCTAATAGAAATCAATGCTGCTGTGTATATTGGTATTTTTTAACCAATCGCAGAGCAGGGAGAGAAACCTCTTCCTTGAGTCCCCTTCCACCCACATCCTACTATGGTAATCGCCCGATTCGTAAGCCGTGTTGAATCAATTTTACGTTGTACAGAACTAATCATTTTCGTACGTCCCTAAAGATGCTTGAAAGCATGGCAATTAGACCCCCACATTGTTAGAGACAATGTCGGTGAATGCCATTCACATAAGTTCACCAAACCGAGAATGGATTAAACTAGACAAAAATAGACTAATTTAAGATAGGTTCGACACGATTTCTAGAATTTCATCTAGATTACCACTGTTTTATTACACTCTATGGATCCTAGGTAGACACATGAGGCCACAAAAAATTGTCACACGTATACATGTAGGCTGTAGAGAGACAGGTAGGTCAAATTCACACGCACACAAAAAGCGTATACCAAGTCCCTAAATATATACATAGTAGATAAATGTCGTATACCCCGTCACGGTAGATAAATGTCGTATACCCCGTCAAGGTAGATAAATGTCGAATACCCCGTCACGGTATATATGTATACGGCAGATAAATGTCGTATACCCCGTCAAGGTAGATAAATGTCGTATACCCCGTCACGGTATATATGTATACGGCAGATAAATGTTGTATACCCCGTCATGGTATATATACACGGTAGATAAATGTTGTATACCCGTTCACGGTTTATGTACACGGTAGATAAATGTCGTATACCCCGTCACAGTATGTATACATCATAGATAAATGTCGAATACCCCGTCACGGTATATATATACGGTGATAAATGTCGTATACCCCGTCACGGTATATATACATAATAGATAAATGTCGTATACCCCGTCACGGTATTTATATACGGTGATAAATGTCGAATACCCCGTCATGGTATAAATATACGGTGATAAATGTCGAATACCCCGTCACGGTATTTATATACGGTGATAAATGCCGTATACCCAATCACTGTTTATGCCCCGGCCCGGTAAATATACACGGTAGAAAAATGTCGTATACCCCGCCACGGTATTTTAATACGGTGATAAATGTCCAATACCCCGTCACGGGATATATACACGATAGATAAATGTCGAGTACCCCGTCACGGGATATATACACGATAGACAAATGTCGAATACCCCGTGACGGTATTTATATACAGTAGATAAATGTCGTATCCCCCGTCACGGTATTCATATACGGTGATAAATGGCGAATACCCCGTCACGGCATATATACATAATAGATAAATGTCGAGTACCCCGTCACGGGATATATATACGGTGATAAATGTCGAATACCCCGTCACGGTATATATACACGATAGATAAATGTCGAATACCCCGTCACGGTATATATATACGGTAGATAAATGTTGTATACCCCGTCACGGTATATATACTCGGTAGATAAATGTCGTATACCCCGTCACGGTATATATACATGGTAGATAAATGCCGTATACCCAATCACTGTTTATGCCCCGGCCCGGTAAATATACACGGTAGAAAAATGTCGTATACCCCGTAAATGTATATACACCACCCCGGTATATTTACACAGTAGATACATGTCGTATACCCCGTCAGGGTATATATTCGCCGTAGATACATATCATATACCCCGTCAGGGTATATAGTCGCCGTAGATACATGTCGTATACCCCGTCAGGGTATTTATTCGCCGTAGATACATGTCATATACCCCGTCAGGGTATATAGTCGCCGTAGATACATGTCGTATCCCCCGTCAGGGTATATATTCGCCGTAGATACATGTCGTATACCCCGTCAGGATATATTTACACAGTAGATAAATGTCAAATACCCCGCTCTGATATATAAAAGTCATATATTCTGTCCTCATTTCTCTTTTTATAATATATATGATAACCCCTTAATATCGATAATTGGATTAATCAGCACTCGGCCATATACAACAACACCAATTTTCTCTGACGCATACTGCTCTATAATTTACTCTCAAACCCGCACTGATAAAAAATATTGCTGTTATTTAATGTCCTATCGAGGTATCGTGATCAATACTAACTGTTAGCGTACAGCCAGGCTGCTGTCTTCATCACACCACTCGTCACAGACTGGCGCTAAACACCTGCATCATCATCTTAATATTGTGTGAGGCGATGTATCTCGGTTATCAAGCAGACCTGCTATTAATAGCGAATCGTATGGGACCAGCTATATACTGCTCCCACGTCATGGTGCTTCTCTCTTCCTCTCCATAGCGCTATATTAATCACTAACGTAAAAACATTAATTTAGCGATAGTCTATTTTTATTACACTAGAAGTACACCTCATCGTTGGTATCTGTTCCGAACACAGATAGTATTTTTTTATATACATAGATACATATTTTATATCTACACATTAAAGATATTCGTCTTGCAATCAAACAAAAAAAAACGATTTCCACATGACGCCAGCTTATACATGTGTGTAGGAAGATTCTGTTTATGATATGGAGCTCTATTTAATGTAAGGATGGTACTGATAAGTAGTTGCCCCCACTTTAAATATAATGGTAGGTATATACGTCTAAATCGTACATTCAACTGTCACTCAAAACATGAAGGAATTTCTCTTAATCTAGCAATAAGAACACAAACAAAGTGTATACACAAAATTCGTGTCTTTCTTTCAAAATGTTGAATGCCTTTTTATCGTCAATGCTCAACGTTGGTTAATATTTAATGTTCCAGTTCGTTAAAAAACAATTTATCGGTTGTCCTACCTTTTTCGCCGTGATTAGACAACTACCGTTTGTTGTCTCAAAAGTTAATATTTCAATATCTTCATTATCTGTTTATTTGTGTCTTCAGCAATGGGTTTCGTCAGCTTTCCTCGGAATTTTCTTGATAAAGAAACATTGCCGATAGCATTGTTCTTCAAACATTGTTTCTACTTGTCAATAATCAATATTCATTTGCCATCAGTAAGCAACGCAAAGCTGTCGTTAATATTTGTGTGTCGTCAAATATTCATGTTCCTGTATTCAATATACTCAATGTCCTGTTGTCGTCAATATTCGATATTCATTTTTCAAAAATCAATGTTTATTTGTCGTAAATGATCAACATCTATGTGTCATCAATATTAATTCGTCGTCAATTATTAGCATTCATTTGTTGGCAATATTCCATTTACATTTGTTTTCAATAATCTATTTATTTACATTTATCGTAAATAATCCAGATTTATTTGTCGTCAAGAATCAATAATCTTTTGTCGTCAATAACTGATATTCATTGTTGACAATGACCAATATTCGTTTGTCGCCAATAATGAATATCAACTTGTCGTCAATAATTAATATTCATTTGTCGTCATTAATCATTATTATTGTTCGTTTGTCGCCAATAATGAATATCTATTTGTTGTGAATCATTAATATTAATTTGCTGTCAATAACAAATCATTTATTGTCAATAAATAAGTTATTTGTTGCCAATCAACAATCGCTTGTTGTCAATAATCGATATGTATTTGTCGTCCATAATCAATTTTCAATTGTCGAAAATAAACAATGTTAATCTGGCAAATATTACTTGTTGGCAATAATTAATATTCATTACTTGTTATTCTAACACGATTCGTTTGCAACGCGTGTTTTGATTGGATACGGACCATGTTCTAATCTGCGATATCTATCGGTCTCGAGTTCAAACTCAAGTTTCATGTTCTAATCGCCAGTATAGCCACTCAAAACAACGTACTATCCCCTAAATAATCAATATTCACTAGTTGTCAATAATAAATATTCACTAGTTGTCAATAATCAATATTCACTAGTTGTCAATAATCAATATTCACAAGTTGTCAACAATCATTATTCTCATATACATGTATTGTCATTAATCAATATTCTTTTGTTGTCAATAATCAGTCAATAACCATTTTTGACAAATGAATAATGATTATTGACTGATTATTGACAACAAACGAATATTGATTTATAACAACTAAAGAATATTTTCATTAATCAATATCCATCACTTGTTAGTAACAATATTCATTTGTTGTTATTGATCAATGATTATTAGTTGTCATTTATCAATATTCATTAGTTATCAGTATTCAATTGTCACCGATATCTATTGTTCCTTTATTAGTAATTATTGATGCTCCATTTACGTCAAGACAGTAAGCGGCAAATAGCCATTAAAGGTTTGTCGGTAAATAGCCATTAAAGATTTGTCGGTAAATAGCCATTAAAGGTTTGTCGGTAAAAAGCCATTAAAGGTTTGTCGGTAAATAGCCATTAAACGCTTGTCGTTTTTAGTTTGTGTTTCTCTTTTGTCGATAGCTAGTGACTTGCAGGTCTTATCATTTATTTTTATCAAAATTATTAAGATTTTATGTTGGAAAAACATATGCTAAAACATATAATATTACTCTCCACTGATTAACACTAAAACTGCACAGTGTTATGTAAAAATAACAGCACAATATTTGTTAACACCTAAAAGAACACAATATTGGTTAACACCTAAAACTATACGATATTTGTTAACATCAGAAACTACACAATATTGGTTAATACAAAGTGTACCCAAAACTATACAACATATTGGCTAGCATCCAAGACTTCACAATATTGCTAACACAAATATTACACACTAATGATAAACAACTGCATGTACGACTACCTATATCTACGTGTGGTATTTGACCGATATTCACGGTATATAATTATAATACTATCAAATGCAATTTTGAGTTTACTGTCTTATCAACAGTCAGCATATATATATATTCTAAAGACAATGGTGGTCCACCCCTAGTACGACTATTCCGTCTTTGCGTATTGCAGAGTTATCTGCTCTTGTGAGCAGGTATTGTTTGTTATTTCATTTGTTTGTGAGAGTAACGTCATCAATTTTGGAGAAAACGACGTAATTTTTTCACACAAACCAATGACGTAACAATCAATACCTGCTAACAAGAGCAGATAACTCTGCAATAAGCAAAGACGGAATAGGACAATAAGCTGTTCCATTACGGTGTAAAATATATAAACTGACCCCTACGCATTCCGGAAACTCACATACACAACACAATCAAGTTATGTAATCACATGAAACCTAAAAATTACTGTCTACTCTGAAGTGCTCTCATATGCTTTAAAAAGTCAGTTTAAACATATATTTTTTTATAAAATGTGTATTTCGTTAATGTTATTTATTACATACGCCTTTGATAGGGACGTGTAAACTGACAGCGGAGTGGTTTTATCGATAGCGTAACATCTCTTAGACTTCTTCGGGATGATAACGGAATTCATAAACAAGTTTTGAGATTTACTCTATATAACTCGCGTGTTTCGGCCCTATCTGTATGATTTGGTGTCAGCTAGGCTTTGCTCGGAATTGCTAATGAACTCAAGCCTTTCTTAATCTCCCCGAAAAAAAAGTACGCTTGTTTCAAATGCCGCCGTTAACGGGGCCTTGTTAATGGTTATTAGATGGAGAAAACGGTGAGTCCTAGCATACAGATAGAAGACGACGTGGCCCGTGCTGACAATCTGTCTCACACTGCGAGTAATGGAAAAAGGTCGTCAAGCGGGGACATATGGTATTGATGAAAAATTACTAACGAAAACGAGGATCAGAATTCGTTAGGTATCTCTGAATGAAATTACAATTTATTTCATTTAAATTGATGACTGTAAACAAATTCCCCGACAATCTTTAATCACGACAGACAGAAGCAACACGATCGGTAATAATTGGTACGGTCATGTCATAAACATAATCAAATATATGTAATATTATAAGATATTTTCTTAATAAATTTCAAAAGATTGTTATCAGAAAAAGATCAGGCATATGTTTTACTACGTGTTTGAATGTTTACTATCTGTTTACAAAATGCTGACTACCTACCTTGTGTGTATTAGGTGTATATATACGGCCATGATTGGCGTGTTGTCGTACACGAGCAGGGAGGGAACCTCTCGTTCTACATCACCTAAACATCCCAAGCGCCTGCCTGGTTGCAGTGCGCGTGCATTGCTTGCCGGTGTAGGTATGACCGCGCTGCTATGGAACCAGTGTATATGAGTGCGAGGGCCGACCTCCCAACAGTACCTTCCAGTCTGTTCTCTACTTAGTATCGTAATTTTGAAACAGCATCATCTTTGCGGTGCCGTGCTCTCACGTCCATTTTAAAAAATCCTCAGAAAGAAGAAAATCGATGGTTGCACGATGGCAAGCTGCTGATGATGAGGATTCTCGGCTCTGCAGTTTGGGTAGTGGTTAGCCACCAAGCGCCGTCGCGCAGTCAAAGGCGGAAGGAACAAATACACAACGTTAGACCACACTTGTCACCGATTCACCCAAACCAGCTTATTACGTCCAGTTGATTGGCCGCAATTTGTCATAAGTACATATAGCACGGTATGGCTTGCCGCAGCGCAAAAACTCTATCGGAAGAAATCAATTTGCTGATATCAAAATTATTGCATGCACGTCACAAATTTCTTATTACGAGTTTACTTCTAAGCTGTATCGCAGAGAATTTGTCCGGAGTATGGAGCCTCGGCGATAAAAACTGCTGCAGAAGACTCCGGCAAAAACACGAGAACGCAAAACTAGCGTTAGGCGTACTTTGTTTCGATTTTTTTCGGAATCTCAATGGTTGGGATGTGACCCCACCAGACAGACAGCGGTAAAAATAGGATAGTTTATCAAGTCCGAAGACGTCCAGCCTTTTCCAACACAGGCACGCGCAAACTTTTAGTGGCGTTTCCTGTGTTCGTACTATGCACGATTCAATACGAATTACAGCTTGTTTTTAAATCGGTCACGAACAGCTTAGCTTACAATCAGAAATTTCATTTTCTTTTTTTTTTTCGGCCGAAGGGCACAAGCACCGTTAGCTTCGATATCACTAACACTCTAGTTCTGTGTGACTACATTGAGTATCACTTACACTATAGTTATGTATGACTACATTGGGTATCACTTACACTCTAGTTCTGTATGACTACATTGGGTATCACTTACACTCTACTTCTGTGTGACTACATTGAGTATCACTTAAACATTAGTTCTGTATGACTACATTGGGTATCACTTACACTCTAGTTCTGTGTGACTACATTGGGTATCACTTACACTCTAGTTCTGTATGACTACATTGGGTATCACTTACACTTAAGTTCTGTGTGACTACACTGGGTATCACTTACAATCTAGTTTTGTATGACTACATTGAGTATTACCTACACTCTAGTTCTGTATGACCACATTTGGTATCACTTACACTCTAGTTCTGTATGACTACATTGGGTATCACTTACACTCTAGTTCTGTATGACTACATTGGGTATCACTTACACTCTAGTT
>NW_018408915.1:120045-122512 GCF_002113885.1 Mizuhopecten yessoensis | reverse complement strand
GTATCACTTACACCCTAGTTCTGTATGACTACATTGGGTATCACTTACACCCTAGTTCTGTATGACTACATTGGGTATCACTTACAACCTAGTTCTGTATGACTACATTTAGTATCACTTACACCCTAGTTCTGTATGACTACATTGGGTATCACTTACGCTCTAGTTCTGTATGACTACATTGGGTATTGCTACACTCTAGTTATGTATGACTACATTGGGTATCACTTACACCCTAGTTCTGTATGACTACATTTAGTATCACTTACACTCTTAATCTGTATGATTGCATTAAGTATCATATTCAAGTTCCTTGCGTGTTTTCTATCAAAAGATGTTTGCGACGATATTGCAATGCCAATATATCACAATATACAATGCTGAATGGCTTTGAAATTGCAACAGATAACAATTGTTAAAGACTATTAGTGTGACAGTTTAACCACCGTTATATACATTTTTGGCAAAATTGATTTTAAGATTAAATCGTTATCATCAAAATCAAGTTTGCCTAGTATGATAACTTCCACAATTATATAAAAATTGTATTTGATATATTATTGCTGCTTGCTTAACACTTTATTACATGAAATCAATACAAGTATAATGATTTCTATTAACTTGATATTTTGTTATGTATTGCAATGTACCGTAAATATGAAAATTGCGAGCAATATTTACCGCAAGTCAACACTGACCTTGAACTTTCGTTCAAATCTGAACCGCACGTAAGGTTCTTTAGTGCCTAATTTCACCCCTATTTACACGTCACGTATTTTTAACGAAATCCGGACGTTGTTTGTGTCAAGCTCATGACGTCAAAGGTCCCCACCTCCTACTAGATACAATGTCCATTTGACCATGGATCAATACACGGAGAATCACATGGAACGACATTTTACGCCTTGTCTCGCGGCCAGCTGCTTCTTCCGCCCGAGGGAACCCGTATCGATTCATTATTGTATCACTTGTTCGTAGATCTATATAATTGAAAAAAAAAGTGTTTATCTATCTTTCTAAAATATGAGATAAAGGTTAACTCTAAAATGACGACAATGATCAGTGTGTGTCTGTCGTCCTTATGGCGACGTACTTTTGAATGACGTCACAGTTTATGTGTGTATCGTCTCCCATTCTTCTTTACAGTGGCTGCATAAGTCATTCTGTCAGTCGTCCGTATGGTGACATACTCTATAATGACCTCAGAGTTAATATGTGTATCGTCTCCCATACGACTTAAAATGGCAACAATAGTCATTATGTCTGTCGTCCGTACGGCGACCTACTCTACAATGACGTCAGAGTTAATATGTGTATCGTATCCCATGCTTCTTTTTCAGTGACCACACTAGCCATTCTGTCTGTCGTCCGTACGGCGACATACTCTAGAATGAGGGGGGGGACAGGAAAATGAGGTCAAAAAAGAGGTCATGGTGCTGCAATGTTGGCAGATATCAGTTTCGGTTTCCTGAGTGCTCCGTAAGCAAAAGAGACTTAAGAACATAAGTCTTTTCCGCTTGGGGCCCTGATATATACAGTATATATATGTGGTAGATATGAAATGGCAAGCAATTGTAACAGTGAGTTGTCGCTGGGGATATCGGCCGCTCACGAGTTACAAAAAATTGGCACACACATCTGTAAGTCTCCGTGGGAGGTAGAACACGAACAATGATGAGGTTAGCAATGGATTTGAAAAAGAAAGTTTGATATCCCGAATAAAGTTAACAGACGAAGGACTGGGATACTGAATAGCACAATGCAAAATGTATCTGACCAATGACGCGAATGTCGAACTTCAAGCATACCGAATAGCGACATTAGATAACGTACTGAAAGACATTGAAAACGACAAGGGAATAGAGTTTTGTTTGGTTTGTGTTTCCGTCCTGTTAACAGCTTTGGTATACCAGGTACATGTATACAATTAAACACAATATCAGACTTAATTCCTATCGTTATGGCTCATTTGTGCAGTAATCAGGCAACTTGAGAAAAAAATTACCGTTTCTACTTGGGGCCCAACATTGCAGACATACAGACATAATTACTATTATTACTATTATTGTCGCTCTTTTGTGCAGTCATCAGGCAACTCGATCACCTGCAGCTGAGTCGTCAGCCTATTACACCATATATGGACGAAAGCGCTTATAATTTGACTTATTTTCATTGTAATTAACCCCTATTGTCAGTTAGCTCTGGAGTCTGAAATTGTGTTAAATACGTAAAATGGGAATAGAATAAATTTAGCTATTTCAGTACTTTATATGGTGGCTATATACGGTGGTGCCACACATTTAACTGGAAACGACATGGGTCCGACCACATAACGTACCCGCCGACACCATTATATAATAGACTAAGTCTCATTACACTGGGGCCGGACAAGCAGACACACCACTGAGGATGTCGTACCCGCCGACACCATTATATAATGGACTAAGTCCCATGACACTGGGGCCGG
>NW_018408915.1:0-118788 GCF_002113885.1 Mizuhopecten yessoensis | reverse complement strand
TGGGGCCGGACAAGCAGACACACTGAGGATGTCGTACCCGCCGACACCATTATTTAATGGACTTAGTCCCATGACATTGGGGCCAGGCAAGAAGACACACTGAGGATGTCGTACCCGCCGACACCGTTATATAATGGACTAAGTCCCATGACATTCGGGCCGAACAAGCAGACACACTGAGTATGTCGTACCCGCCGACACCATAATATAATGAACTAAGTCCCATGACATTGGGGCCGAGCAAGCAGACACACTGAGGATGTCGTACCCGCCGACACCATTATATAATGGCCTAAGTACCATGACATTGGGGCCGGACAGGCAGACACACTGAGGATGTCGTACCCGCCGACACCATTATATAATGGACTAAGTCCCGTGACATTGGGGCCGGAAAAGCAGACACACTGAGGATGTCGAACCCGCCGACACCATTATATAATGGACAAAGTCCCATGACACTGGGGTCGGACAAGCAGACACACTGAGTATGTCGTACCCGCCGACACCATTATATAATGGACTAAGTCCCATGACACTGGGGCCGGGCAAGCAGACACACTGAGGATGTTCCATGAGTCGGGGTGAAGAGGCCGAGAACTGTCTTTCTATTAATCCATATGGTATAAACGACCGACTGAAAATAGAAATCAGCCGGCAAACAACGGGCACTTCCTCGGACTAGACCAGACACATCAATACGATGTCGAGAGGGACGCCATTTCCAAGAGATCAGCAATCTGTCTGGCTGACTAGCAATGGGTCTGCGTCTTGTCTCCTCGGCCAGTAACAATGGAAGGCCAGTGGAGCCAGAATGTACGAAAACATAAGAAAGGAATATAACAGAATCACGTTACAAGCAGATATTCGATTACCCCAGGGGTCTAGCTCGGTAAATCAGGGACCTAGTGGTATTTTGTAAATCTTGGCTGAGTTACCAGTAGCGGAGGCATGTATACATGTACGCCGTCCCAACACCGATACTAAACATGTAATGATTATCGCATATACTATGGAAAAATACCTCAACGTGTAGTCATTGGAAATAATATTATCCTTATAATTACAATTCAGTGCCTAATTTCAATTTCATAAAAAACAAAATCGGTTTATTTGTTTCGTGTTGTTTTTGTTTCATTTTCTTTTTTTTTTCTCAATTCTATGTCGGAAAACAGTAACAACTAAGATGAAAATTAAGAAACACAAAACAACAAAAATAATCAGTTTGTAACAGTGAAATTAAAGTGTCACGTTTTAATAGACGGGAGGACAATACTGGAATGGCCAACTCGGCGCTGCTGATTGATTTGTAACACATATTTCGAACTTAACATCGATACAACTAACACAAAGTATGAACAAAGGAAAGTAATACATGGACACCCTTTAAAAGTTCACGGCGATTAGAGACATGTGTTTCGGAAGGGCAAGCGTCTTCAGTTTCATCGACGTCACGCGCCATATAAATCTAAGTCAATTCCGAGTAAAATTACATCATCATCGGAGAACCGGGATAGTGAAAACAGCAAAACAGACTCGTGAGGATACCCAAATACAGAAGCCTCGGCCTTCAAATCATACAAAGAAATGACAAATTTCTCAATAAGTTCATGATGGCAAACATGAAATGTGTCAATTGTCTTCTACATCCTGCATCAAAACCCTGCGTAACGTCTTCCGTCAGCAGTCGACATCTATAACAGAATTGTTGATACTCGAAACAAGCTCCTGAATACCAACGTCAACTGCGACGTGTAAACATCGTAGTTTTGTGAAGCAGGGATGTTACAATCAAAAAAGGGAAAGTTCAGTTTAGAAGGAGGAAAAAAAACTAGCATTGGTTATTAATTATATCTATCACACACATTATAGTGTTGACTCATTATAATCATAGATATATATATATATATAAACCACTACAAAACATGTATATACGTATAACGGGACGCGAGTACGAACCAGCAAACTTCGAGTGTAGCTTAACTGAGTCAACCCAGTTTAACGTTTTGATGGTAACAACAGCCATAATGTACTTGACAATTATAGCAACTCTTGACTTATATATTCCACAACTCTGACGTGTTGCTAGATGATCCCAAAACGTGACTCCATCAAGACCAAGCCTTGTAATCCGGTGGTGTTCCAATAACACCATTACTACTTAGGTTGAGAACTTCGTAATATTATGATAACAGCTACATGTTTATTATAATTGTATCCGGCTCGATAACATGAATTTAGTTTAACTTCGTTTTCTGACGATCACATAAGCCACAGGGGACTGACAGACGAGTTGATGTATATTTCTAATTTTAGTATGCCAATGGATCTAGCCCCTATGATACATGCATGTCAATAAAGTCCTTTCGCGGCAGAGGCAATTTTGCGGATACTAAAATAAAAATCTTGCAGGTTTTTATTTGTTTCTTTCGTTTCTTTTCTTCTCTCGTTTGCGTCCTTTTCTAAGGAAGTGAGAAGGATGGTGGGGTTGGACCCACAAGACACCCTTCCCCCAGTAGAGCCAGCCGTGTTAAGACCTATAGTACAAAATACCGATTAAGGACTTCAAAATCAAAGAATGACATTGAAGAGGTAGAACATTTGTGGTATATTTATCCCATTCACTCTTCATTCTCGGGAGGCGTACGACGTAACCCCCTCCCCCTCCCCCTACTTGAACTCAAACCTACCTCCCCCTTGATGGCATCATACGTGACAATTCAAAAGAACGAGAGTATATCCACACAACATGAAATTGGCATGTTTAACCAATAATCGACATATATGCAATCGCGTGCAGGGTCGTACAGGATCTGAATGTTTTGGGAGATATCGCATGTATGCAAATAATAGTTGATAACGGAATTACGCATCGTGTTTGACACCTAACTTTGTGGACTAAATGTATATCTGCCGCTCTGATATCGTGACTGCCTGAGCTATGGGACACGTGGTGGTTATTGAGTGTAGAAAAGAAGAATGAAGGGATATATGGAAAAGGACGCTCTTACAGGGGTGAAATGGAGGTTATGGAGCTGGTGATGGTGGTGGGAGGGCGTGGGGTTAGTCTGGAGTGTTGTGTGGTAATGGTAGTGCGGTGATGTTGTGGTTGGAGGGGGTTAGTCTGGAGTGTTGTGTGTGATGTGGTGGTGTGGTGTGTTAGTGGGAGGGCGTGGGGGTTAGTCTGGAGTGTTGTGTGGTAATGGTAGTGCGGTATGTTGTGGTTGGAGGGGGTTAGTCTGGAGTGTTGTGTGTGATGTGGTGGTGTGGTGTGTTGGTGGGAGGGCGTGGGGGTTAGTCTGGAGTGTTGTGTGGTAATGGTAGTGTGGTGGTGTTGTGGTTGGAGGAGGTTAGTCTGAAGTGTTGTGTGTGATGTGGTGTTGTGGTGGTGGGAGGGCGTGGGGGTTAGTCTGGAGTGTTGTGTGTGATGTGGTGGTGGTGCGGTGGTGTTGTGGTTTGAGGGGATTAGTCTGGGGGATGGCGGTGGGAAGTGGAGGGAAGTGTTGTGTGTGGTATCAGTGGTGCGGTGCGGTGGTGTTGGCAAGGGGTTAGTCTGGGAGATGGCGTTAGGGGAGGGTTTGTGAGTGTATGATATGGTGGTGGTGGTGGGAAGGGTTAAGTCTGGGAGATGGCGGTGGTGTGTGGTAATGGTTGTGCGGTGGTGTGGTGTTGGCAAGGGGTTAGTCTGGGGGGATGGCGTTTGGGGAGGGTTTGTGAGTGTTGTATGATATGGTGGGGGTGTGGTTCAGGATGTTTTAATGATACAAAAAAAATCACTTTTAAGGCCAGACAAACAATAAGTGTGTTTCCTGTAACACGTTTGGAAAATTTGGTGTAGAGGTAGGTAAGTAAAAAGATTAACTCCTAAAAATAATTGTATGTGGTTTATATAGGAAAGTGATCCTGTCTTAAACAGTCCTGTTTTGAAAATTGACTTGAAAAGTTTAGGATAGACACAACAAATTAGGAAACACAAAATAGTTTCTGTTTGGTCTAAGTTAGAATCTAACATAGCAGTCTAGTACGTATAAAATATAATTAACTAATTTATATACAATCTTAATGTTATATGTTGAATTTTTCACTCCACATGTCATTTTTTTTTTTAACTTGGACCCAAAAACTTGAAAACGGCTTTTACATGTTTGACCTGATGCCCAATTACATTTCGTTCTATTATTAATTAAATGAAATGAGAAACTGCGGAGTTATAAGTTCTGTACCTACTGTTGTAATGTAGCACGTGCGTTTTTCCTCCGTACCTATTGTTCGCCAGTGCGTCACCTTGTATCCGTACATCTGGGACTGGCTCCTGTACATCTGCTCTCACCCAATCAAAATGCCAGTGATGATTACGTCATCTCCTGTAATTGGTCCCGCAGTAAAGTACGCGAAACCCGTCTCAAGTGCAATCATCTCCAAAAGATGATAATCAGTACAAAAATGGCCAGTAATTACGTTGTTATGACTTTAAAAATTGAATCATTTACACACGATAACCGGACCTAGTCAAAAAATGAAAAAAAAATGAGTCACGAGTTAGTTATAGAAGCTATTGTACTACTTATTTCCCAAACCGATTACCAATGATAGTTAGGTCAATTGGTTTAAGGGTTGTGATATGATTAGTTTCTAGGTTTAATCCGCTTTTGTCATTGGTTTTTTTTCTCCTTCAAAATGTAGTTTTCCCCCATATGAAGACTCTTCCTGCCAGAAACAAGACTATCTTGTTTAACAATAATCACGAATATACGAATATAACAAAAATCGTGCATTTTCATTATTTTTAGAATAAAAACAAATGTACCTTGTGTAACCTTTGGATGACCTCTGACCTTTTACATCCTATCAGGTTGAGGCCTGTTTTCTTTGAACGAGCACTGTGGTAATCAATAACCCGTAAACTTCTGCGTATAAGAACAGAAATATTGAACAGCTTTGTGTTAAAAAGCTCGACTTTTGTCAACATCATAGCGATCAATGAAAGCGTCGAAGATTTAACTGAAGTCCATTTGCAAGCTTGCTTAGGTAGAGAGGCCCACCGCTTTTCTACTTCATACAGACATTCCTGCTAAATTAATGTTCTTTCCTTTTTTAGCTATGAAACTAAAATTAAACGTCGAGAGGTATTTTAAAACCATTTTGAACATTTTGAAATGAGTTCCTATATATGTCAAAGTTACAATGATATAGTGAATATTTATCCTCTTTTCAAGCAGCTGAATGACTAGAGACATAAATGGCAAGTACATATGTAACACGTTGCTTTGAAGAGTTATCATGTTCGTTCAGACAAAGACTTTCATCCAATTTCAAGGTCACGGGGTTCATTTGGCCAGAAGCATGCAAGCTTGAACTGTTATCATGTTTGATTGATTGAATTACATTGGCCAACTCTCCAGATCACAAAAATCTATGAACGACTTGTTTTAAAGATCCAAAAGGTAGGCCTAGGGTTTGTAGCACGCTTAGGTGAAGGTAAATCAACTTCATTCGAATAACATACCTTGACCCAGTTTCAAGGTCACGGGTGTGAAATCTTTTAAACTTTCAAACGACTTCTAAGATGTATGGGGCCAACTGAGTAATATTTGGCCTACATCTTGTGGGTAAAACACGCTTTGGAATGTTATAAGTTAAGAATACAATAAAGATGAAATGTATCTATACCATTGTTTTAATCATTAATTATTTGTTAAAGTCCTTACTTCTTAATAGGACATTAAAAAATAAAAACCAACATCAAATTTTACTTTCTTCACAAATAATGTTCATGGTAGCTATGCGAAGGGACCAGTCGGTCTTGAAACGTTGCGACACGTTTAATACGTTCATCGTTTGTGAAGAAAGTAAAACTTTGATATAACATATTTCAAAAACGATGAATCTTATTGAAGATAAAATATAACCTAATCAAACCTTTTACCCAGGTGTTCCGTATAAATCGCATCTCGCGATGCATTTACAGATTTATAGCGGCTCGAAATTATATGGGGGAAAAAAAGAAAACATGAAGGAGTCACCCATATATATAATGTCATTCCTTGACGGTACCAAGGTTGTTATCCAGAAAGTTCAATAGGAGAGTTGAATATCTTGACGAGGGGAGTAACGCTGAACCAGAATCCAACTTTTAAACAAGGGGAAATAGTCCACGTGGAACAGTTCTGAATTGGAACTCTTCTTTGCGATTATATATGGTGCAATGGTATCATTTACCTTAATTAATCAAATATGAACGTTACGTGAGTGAACTAGAATAAAACTTTCCAAACAAATGTCAATAAGGTCTAGTAGAGCTATTTAGAAACATGTGGTAGTGTTGACTTGATTTTTGTTTTTCATGTTTGCTTAAAAGAACTTGACCTTGAACCATTCGGAAGGTCACATGTGATATGTGTTTGCCAACAGCATCGTATTAAAAGGCGATCGATACAAGCCTATTGTGTCTCTTGTTTACCAAATGACTTATTTTTGTCCATTTACGGCTCAGATTAATTTTGACAGTATTTTATCCAACAAGCCAACATAATTATAACATGCGGTGCCAGAGAGATGGGAATACAAGCTTATAGTAGAGTTCCCTTTTTTTAAATCAGTGATATAACTAGAAAACTATGTTTGGTTGTTATCGCCATAAGGCAAATGTTGCGACAAACGTGTCAAATTTTCCTGCAACAATGTCTATTTTACAATGTATTTCACTTTCTAATGTAATTTCGTCAAAAGGTTCCCTTTCACGAGAACACCACAACACGAGCTACAAGAAACATGTGGCCACTCCTTATCAGCCAATCGACAAATAGCAAGTGCCCTCGGCGCGTGCATTCCCGTCCGATTAGTGGGAGACTTAAGTGAAGCTGATAAACGGCATTCTGTATTTACCATACCTAAACCGTGTTGTGCAATGAAAACATGTTGATAAGTATATTTCCCGTATTGTTTAGTCTGAGATTATCTGGTAAGTGGCCTAACGAGTACTCCTGATCACAGGGACATGATAATCATGGTTACGTTTGAGCCTATTCCTGTTGTATTGGAACATTATTTGCATTGTTTGAGTTTCAATCGAAACTCGATTACACCCCCCTACCCCCACCCCCCACCACCCTTCCTTCCACCACCATTGGGAATGAGGCATTTTGAAATCTTTGGCCCATGAATGTGTAATTTACCAATAAGAATAGCTCCAAACATAAAACTGTGATTAGTTCCCAGGCCCCTGTGACTATGACCAATCCTTGTCAGTTACTGATCACATCTCCTATAGATACACATTAACTGTTCTATCGTCAAATCACAATGTCTCCAAGTCAATATCGTAAACATGATCGACCACTAAGTATAAGTGTACCTCGTTTTACCCCGGGTCAGCTTTAAAAGAAATGTCCGATCTGCATTAGATTACTCCGGGAAACACCCTGCCTCGCCTACACAAGCGGAAACGCTTTCACTTATGACCAAATCAGCTGAAACCGAAGGTGTACAATATCAACTAGAGGGGTGCTAGCACTGAACCCTGTGGTATTCCTCACATGACGTGCTTCCGGGCAGATATTTCGCCGTCGCTGTCCGACTTTCGTCATCGATGTCATAAGAGGAATTAAAATTCTACAATTCATTCTAGAATTTTACTTCCTCATAAGACGACAAGTGGCGCTCCATCATACTTTTAAATGTCCGCTTTCCGCTAATTTCACCCTGCCGCGACTTCTACGGTCATATTTTTATTTTGTCTTTTCATAAACCAGATGCTACATATTATTGGTCCAAACTGAGCGTGAATCTACATGTGATTTCTATTGTTTCTACCATTTATGCAGTTAAGCACTGGTGGTACTTAGTGAAAGCTAATATACGAACGTATTTGATACTTGAAGCATTATTACTATTTACATTATAAACAGTCAAATATTGCTGAACAAGCCCGTGCAGATTCGAGAAAAGAATATGACTGCTGTATTCCGCTGTATTATGAGAGGCGACTAATGTGGGGCCCTACAGGGTCGGAGGACTGGCTAATGTGTATCCCTATGTGTGTATGCCTGCGTGTGCTGGACAGGTCTGTGGGTTTTTTCCGAGTGCTCCGGTTTCCTCCCACATTTAGATTTTGCGCGACGACAAAGTGATTTTTATAAGTAGAAAAACGAAACTTATTTTGCAACTATATGTATAAAGCTTCCGTATGTCATGTTAGTCATAAAACTCCAGAAAATACTTCACTTCATTGCATATCTAGTCAGGTCGATAATTTGACATTTTAATTTGGTTCCGGTAGGGGAGGGAGGTGGGGGTAGGGGTAAGAATCACAGTCTGGTAAGGAGGGAGGCACCTTATGTATGCCATAAAGACACTTATAACAACATAACAAGTATATAATGGTACATTGGCAACAATCATGTGTATAACTCACCTAACTGCGACGGTTAAAATCGCTTTTTCCCTTTCCCGTCTTTACTTGTATTTATATTCTTTATCTGTATCTTTCGAAACGCCTTCCTTGGCACAGTCTTTCTTTTGGCGAACGCGCGCGCGAGGAAGGCAGTTGATTCCGTCCCCGGCCAGGGCATACGTAAGTCCTTGAAAATGGTAGGTGTTGTGATTATTTCCTGTCTGGTGTTCAGCATTTAGGGAAATGGCAACGACTGATTCACATGTTGTCAGTACTGGATGCCTTCGACATCAGATAGTAAGGAGGTAAATACACCTAAACGGCCTTAGCTGTCAATAGCTAAACTATATAAACCACCCAATTTCGTCTAAATTTCAAGCCGAAATTGATACAAGTAAGTTTCACGTCTTGTTTTGAAACCAACATGTTCCTGCACGTTAGCAACTTAATACTCTTCGGCGCTGAATGCAACGTCACTTGTGAAATTTGAGTATCAAATGTCAATCAAAAATGGCGTGATATTGTTTCATGAGCCAGCAACCAATAACATTTCGTTATCTAATTCATTGTTGTCGAGCATGCGCAGTTTCTTAAAAAATAGTTTCCAAATTGTGTCGTCTGCAAAATTCAAAGCAGCCATTTTGAAAAGTTTTGAATGTGCTGAAGTTTAAATGAGAGGACAGACGAATATGGACTTACAGAAGATACCAAAAATAATCCAGTGTTTTAAAAAACAAACAGGTATGAAGTTTGGTAATAAGATAAACAGAAAAACATTTAATATTTTCGATGTTTTTAATCATGAATCAGAATTCGTTCACTGATAGTTAGGCCTAATAGCCTAGGTTTTAAACAATGATTCACTAAAATGGAGATGAAAACTGGTGGGAGGAAACGGTTCCAAACCTTCGCAATATTCTTATGTCGTCAATATCAAACGTAACACGTTTGGTGTCTGATTCAATGGCGATGTCGTGTTACAGTAGGGATGCGTGTTTTGTGACACAATAAACATTCTCTTTGGCATGGGCCGATGTCTTACATCCCAAAAGTGTCGCTGAAAAGAAATCGCATCTCTACATTTTTTTCCCTTTTCGACCGTCAAAATACACTGGCATTTTAAAATAAAAATTCTGATAAAATTGGTATGTTGCAGCATGAGGTCTTTTTACAGAGTTCTTTTCAGTGTGTCGATTTCTAACAGAGCTGTTGAGTATATATATAGGTGTATTTGCATATCTCTCTCTGCCAGAGAGGCAGTTATATTAGAGTATATATATATGGGGCAAAGAAGTAATTCCAACAGTGTGGACAAGTTTAGGTTGTCAAATTTTCGGAGCGATCCGCTCCTTTTTCAAGACACAGTGAAACAGAACAGTTACATGTACATATACATCATATTACAAGAAGATCGAATTGATATACTATAATTGAAAATATAGCTATTATATAAAACCAATAGTCCCCTCGGCTAAAGACAGCCGAAGGCAGAGTATATATATAGGTGTATTTGCATATTTCTCTCTGCCAGAGAGGCAGTTATATTAGTGTATATATAGGTGTATTTGCATATCTCTCTCTGCCAGAGAGGCAGTTATATTAGAAAGTATGGAATATTTAAAATTGACTTCCACATGTCATTGAATTGATCTGGTTACCATGGGAATAGTTTGTAGGCGTCATTGCGGTATCTTTTATTTAAATAATGTTCACAACGGAAAACTATTCCGTGTGTCGATCAAACGTGTTAAGTGTGTTTTCACTCCAGAAAACTGATTTTACTGCGAACACTCATAATCGATGTAAAGCAAGAATTTCGGGAGACAGCGATGTCGATAAGGAGAGAGGTGCGTTAACACTGCTAACATTACACGGATTATAAATATTACGTTGATATAGACTCCATTTGAAACCAAATTCGACAAAATAAATAAAGTAAATATCACAAAGAAATCAATTCACCCTGCAGTCAAAATGTGCTCCCGTTTCCTGAATCCTATTTTGATTTGTGTCTTGAAAAGATTTCTTATCAAGCAAGTCAATCTTCACTATAACGATTTGTAATTCTAGGCTTCTCACGTTTGCAAGGTTGAACCCACTGGAATGCAAGTCATCATTATAATATGTTACTAGATCAAGTCCCTGTTTTACATTAACTCTACGGACGTTCGAAATATAAATATTCTGAAACTTTCCATTCTCTAACTAAGTGTTCTAGAGCTAGACTTTCTACAATTCATCCGCCGATTTGAGTTAATAGGAGTTTTCTCAACGTTATAAATATTTTACATGTCCTATATCCATGAAAGTTCCGAGAAATATATAATCCTTAATGTAAAACGTTACCATCATATTAAAATGTATTTCATCGTTAGCACCAATGTTCGTTCCATTTTTCTTTTTTCGATGTAAACCATATAAAACATATCTTACAATGCATTACAGAGTAAGTTGTTTGAAGTTCGAAATTTTAATAAAATACAAATCCCCCATCCGAAAATACAGGGAGTTGAACTTCTGACCTATCCGCTCATATGTTGCTAGTCAATAGCTTCAAGATGAAAATGAATAAGTAGTTTAATGAAGTAATAATAACTCTAAGTCGGGAAAAAAATAATTTAAAGGGAAATACACCAAGTCGCCAAAAACTGTTCTGGAGAGGAAATCCTTTTCAATTTTTGTATGTATTGTAAGTACTTAAAATCTGATTTTGAGAATGATGACGTTCCTCAAATTAAGAAGATTGTGATTTCGGTGACCAGCTCTAGTGACCTTGTAAGTCTTGCAGCATTGATCAGACAATCGCCGTCATTACTAACGCAAAATACCCTCCTAAATGTGTACAATTTCCTTAAGGCAGAGAGTTCCAGCGCTCAGTGTTGTGTCTCCAACGAAGAAGAGTTCGGAAGTTGTATGACTTTGGATTTCTTACTACTACATTGTAGCCTTCCACTATACCGGGTTGCGGCTTCGAGGTCTACGTGGAGGTACTCCCCGCAGGTCGATGGTTTCCTCCGGGTACTTCGGTTTTCCTCCACCACCAAAATCTGGCACGTCCTTAAATTACCATAGCTGTTAATAGGACGTAAAAACAAACAAAAAACCGCGTGCGAATGTACTACAGCACAGAGTTGGATACGAAAAAAAAATATTTATCCTAACATTTTCTCTCTTCAAAATTCCCGCACCACTTGATTATAATCAGGGAGCTTGTCCACCTATCGGTCGTGTCTATACCGATAGTAATTTCAAAATCGTATTCAGGGCCTGTTTACTGTAGAAAAGTGGTGGAACAGGTATTTGCTCAGCTATACTATTTTGATGATTTAATTTAACATGTGAGAGCAAATCGCTCTAATGGACAAATTTCGGGACAGTGAAGCTATCCAGCAAAGTTCACGGATATCCTCCTACGTAGTGCTCACCAATTACTTTTATTAACCTCGACCGAAAATAACATCTAGTTCAGTCGTTGCACGGATTAGATTAGATGCTATCATAATCCGTGGTCTTTGCAGAGATTGTGTATATGAATAAGAATGATTAATAACCTTATATTTATTTCATATTTCATTATATAGATTGTTTAGAAAAAGAGAGCAAAGTTCTTATAGAATGGTTTGATTTTAATGGTATGAAGGCCAATCCAGAGAAATTCCAGGCAATATGTTTTGGCAAAAAGACTAGTTACTCTATCAAATCTTTAAATATTTAAAGCCTTGAGATTATGTGAAGACAGTGTGAAACCTTTAGGTGTGGATATTGACTTTCTTCTTAAATTTGATGTACATATAATTTCGCCTTAATAGAAATGCTGCTAAACAACTTGCCGTTTTAAAAAGACTGGGAAACAATCTTACAAAGAAAGGAAAAGTTACCATTTTTAAGTCTTATAGTCTATCAAATTTTAACTATCGTCGAATTGCCTGGCACTTTTGTACATCGACAAATACAAGGAAAATGGAAAAAGTTCAGGAACCAGCACTTAGTTTCATTGATATTCTCAGAAAACACAAACTTGATTTGTTTACATGTAAAACGTATGAAAGGTATGGCCTCTGATGTTTTTAAAATTTAAATGATATTTCTTCATCAATTTTACAAAATCTTGTTGAGAGGAAAGAAGTGATTTACAATCTGAGACAAGATAACCTGGTAAAGATCCCAAAGGTGAACACCTCCACATATGGTAAGAGATCTTTCCGTTTTCCTGCTTCCCAGGTGTGGAACAGCCTACCAAATGAACTTCGATTAGCTGAAAACTATAAGTCATTTCGTGGGCTGCTTCGCACCTGGAACAAAAATGTCTGCTTATGTGCTATCTGCACACATCATATAGTGTGAGTTGTCTCCCTTTGGAATCAACCTACATGTATTCTACTACAACTCTTTAACTTCACTGTTGCTTTTGTTATTTAATTTGCTGATATACTTCAGTACTATACTTATTATGTATATGATATTTACTTTAGACTTGAGCTCCATTATATAAAAGATCATTACTTTTTTTTACAATATCATAATTATAGCTCTCTGTTTCAATCTATGACTTCATTAATTCACACTATATTAGTGTATATCCTGTAAATTTTTACACTTTACTACATTAGCATATATGTACATTACGCTATGATAGTGTCTTAACTTGTCTTTTGTAACTCGTGTGACATTCAAGTGTTCACTATTAAATTATTTCTTTTAAAATTTCTAAATTTTTATTTTGCATAATCTGTGATTTCATGTTCTACTGTATATTTGTAGCATATCCAAATTGAATTGTTGTCATGTTTTTATATATATATATATATATATATATATTCATAAGTACTGTGGTCCTTGTTAAATTGTATATATGTTTTGTCGCAAGAATAGCACTACAGTGCTAAAGTTAGAATGTTACATGTATATGCGATGTTAAATAAAGCTTCTCGACTCTTGATGAAATTTCATGTGTGAATAAGTAAATAACAGACATAACACGCCTCAGAGTCGTTTGAACACATGTTACTCATGCAACGGAGAAAGTTTATCTAAACAAACTGATATACGTTTACAGCAAGTTATGGGCCAAACATCAAGACGCTTGGCCTCACGGTTTTGTTTAGGCGACAGATAATGAATGTGATATCATATTACATAATTTATTTTGTGATTGGTGACCGTAAAATATACCCCTTCAGCCTAAGAATCCGTGTCTGTATATCCACTAGTGGATTCGGACACACAAAAATACACCCCTTGCCTCCCAGATGCTTTAAGCTAAAACAAATATACCGATACAATAGTCGTGAGTTTACATTATCGACGTGAAACTATCTCAGTGGTCTTTTTAACCTGATTTTTTTTTAAGTAAATAAAATATCCTGAAGAACCTCATAACTCATAAGAGGTGAAAGGCTCAGAGACGGTACCACTATTTGTTTCTTCATATAAATCTCAACGTGTCAAGTGCTATCATATTTTAAAATAAACAATAAATCTACCCTCAATGACTTCATTATTGCTATCATATTACATTGTTCTTATGAATCCTGACAATATCAGGCAGAGACGTATAAAGCCATTATTATATACGTCTTTGTATCTGGTAATCAAACTATGTATACATACATAATCTGTGTCTGGTAACGTTTGAAATAGGCTTGCTGTAGAAATAACAAACATCGTACATGTTATAGTATAATTTATTTTTACAATTTATACTCACAATAAACTGATCATTTTAATGTTGTTATCAGAGCTGATTCCTATACAAAGCACTTGGCATGACTCCTAACACTGACATATAACATTACTAACAGCAGGGTCAAACCGCTCAAGTGCTGACTAACTCAACAACCTATGGAGCAGTGTGCAGAATTTTTCAATAAAAAAAAATTCATGACTAACGTTTGACTTATAGTTGATTCATCTACAGATAATAATCGCAATAACATTTGAAAAAATATACAGACTGCAGAATTGAAATAAAACACAGATTTGCCTGAATTTGTATTGTTGAGGAAATCAGGACTTGAACAATTGACCCTGGGTGTCAATTTGTCATTGACTTTTAAAAGATCCTATAATGTACATATAAAACAAAATAAAAAAAAGTATACTAACATAAAATTACACATACCATAAAGTAAGAAATTCATCATAAATATAAAAATAATTTGATTTTTGTTTTAAAAATATTTCAATTCTAAAATTGATCTCTGTATGTCACCCACAGTTATTTCTGTTTACTCAAAAATTAATCCTACAACCTTTACAGCAGGTTTCTTCATAAAAATTAAGAAAACAGTCTTCATGGTATCAGTAAAGATTGCTAAGATTACATTGATTTAGCAGAAATGAGAATGGAGTTAGATTACCTACAGAAATTTGTGCGAAATCAATATCGTCCGAGTGATGACACAGCGAGGAAGGCGCAGAAGTGACAAGTGACATCCTGTTAGGGTAACAGTGATGTCACATGTTGAATGGTCTATAGTGACATGTGACATTCTCACAGTGATGTCACCGAGTGAAAGGGACAGAAGTGACAAGTGACATCCTTGTAGAGTGAGAGTGATGTCACATGTTGAACGGTCTATAGTGACATGTGACATTCTCACAGTGATGTCACCAGGTGAGGTCACAGTATTAATGGCCGCAAAGTGACTAGTGACATCCATATTGAGATATGTTACATGATGAATGGCGAATAGTGTATATAGACATTCTCAGTGTGTGATGTCAGGGTTGACAGCCATTAGTGACAAGTGACATCCATATTAAGATATGTTACATGATGAATGGCCAATAGTGTGTTTAGACATTCTCAGTGTGTGATGTCAGTGTTGACAGCCATTAGTGACTAGTGACATCCATATTGAGATATGTAACGTGATGAATGGCCAATAGTGTATATAGACATTCTCAGTGTGTGATGTCACAGTGTTGACAGTCATTAGTGACTCGTGACATCCATATTGAGATATGTTACATGATGAATGGCCAATAGTGTGTTTAGACATTCTCAGTGTGTGATGTCAGTGTTGACAGTCATTAGTGACAAGTGACATCCATATTGAGATATGTAACATGATGAATGGCCAATAGTGACTATAGACATTCTCAGTGTGTGATGTCAGTGTTGACAGCCATTAGTTACTAGTGACATCCATATTGAGATTTGTAACGTGATGAATGGCCAATAGTGTATAGACATTCTCAGGGTGTGATGTCAGTGTTGACAGCCATTAGTGACTAGTGACATCCATATTGAGATATGTCACATGATGAATGGCCAATAGTGTATATAGACACGCTCAGTGTGTGATGTCAGTGTTGACAGCCATAAGTGACTAGTGACATCCATATTGAGATATGTTACATGATGAATGGCCAATAGTGTGTTTAGACATTCTCAGTGTGTGATGTCAGTGTTGACAGCCATTAGTGACAAGTGACATCCATATTGAGATATGTTTTGTGATGAATGGCCAATAGTGTATATAAACATTCTCAGTGTGTGATGTCACAGTGTTGACAGCCATTAGTGACTAGGGACATCCATATTGAGATATGTTATGTGACGAATGGCCAATAGTGTATATAGACATTCCCAGTGTGTGATGTCAGTGTTGACAGCCATCAGTGACTAGTGACATCCATATTGAGATCTGTCATGTGATGAATGGCCAATAGTGTATAGACATTCTCAGTGTGTGATGTCACAGTGTTGAAAGCCATTAGTGACTAGTGACATCCATATTGAGATCTGTCATGTGATGAATGGCCAATAGTGTATAGACATTCTCAGTGTGTGATGTCACAGTGTTGACAGCCATTAGTGACTAGTGACATCCATATTGAGATATGTTAAGTGATGAATGAGCAATAGTGTATATAAACATTCTCAGTGTGTGATGTCACAGTGTTGACAGTCATTAGTGACTCGTGACATCCATATTGAGATATGTTACATGATGAATGGCCAATAGTGTATATAGACATTCTCAGTGTGTGATGTCACAGTGTTGACAGCCATAGTGACTAGTGACATCCATATTGAGATATGTTACATGATGAATGGCCAATAGTGTATATAGACATTCTCAGTGTGTGATGTCAGTGTTGACAGCCATTAGTGACAAGTGACATCCATATTGAGATATGTAACGTGATGAATGGCCAATAGTGAATATAGACATTCTCAGTGTGTGATGTCACAGTGTTGACAGCCATTAGTGACTAGTGACATCCATATTGAGATATGTTACATGATGAATGGCCAATAGTGTATATAGACATTCTCAGTGTGTGATGTCACAGTGTTGACAGTCATTAGTGACTCGTGACATCCATATTGAGATATGTTACATGATGAATGGCCAATAGTGTATATAGGCATTCTCAAGTGTGTGATGTCACAGTTTTCAATGGCCAAAAGTGACTAGTGATTTCATCATAGAGTAAAGTCAGTATTGAAAGGTGACCAGTGAACGACCTTGAGTGTCATGTGACATCCTCAGGGAGTAATGTCACTAAGTGGAAGGGACAAAGGTGACTAGTGACATCCTTATAGAGTAATGTCACTTAAGTGGAAGGGACAGAAGTGACTAGTGACATCCTCATAGAGTGATGTCACTGAGTGGAACAGCCTGATGTGTCATGTGTCATACTCATAGAATGATTTCAACAAGTGGAATGGCTAAGTGACTAGTGACATCCTCATGAGAGAGTAATGACACAGAGAGTGATGTCACAGAGAGTAATGACACAGAGAGTGATGTCACAGAGAGTGATGACACAGAGAGTGATGTCCTTATATAGAGTTGTCTCTACAATGAAGGTCACAGAGTGCCTAAGAGTGAATCAATCCACTCAGATATTGGTTAGCCTTAATGTGGGACAGCAGTAGTTTCCCGAAGCATACAGTAGAAATATAGTACTTGTAAAACTTGGCTGGCGAGTTGGTAAACTCCTCATTGTTTATGAGAAATACAGGTCAATAAACCAGAAACGCAAACCGATCTAGAAGTGTTTGCCCAGACAGACACGATGGAAGGCCACGGTGATGTAGATCCTTCCTTGACATCCCTGGATAGCATTATTGCCAAAGTCTGGCTCGCAGCTAAGGATTACATCATTCTGCAAGTGAATATAGTCAGGTGACTGCTTTAAAACGGCAAATAAAAAAAAACGAATTTAAGATTCCAATCCAATCTGACAAGACTTTTGATGAGAATTAATTTAATGCAATTGGAAAATCCTTCATGAGAAAAAGATATTAACTGTCTGAAATTTCTATTCAATATCACCAATCCTTCATAAGAAAAAGAATGAATTGCTTGTTTGAAATTCTTATTAATTCAAATCTTGACATTTTTGAGAAAGATTGTGTCCTTGACTATTTCGTTTTAACATAAAGGAGATGTCACATGGCCCAAAAATCAATGTGCTCAATTTAAATACAGATGGAAATAGTAATTCCCCATTCCGACTGTAAAACTTGTAAATATGGCTAGGCCATTTGTGAGACAGGACTGAAAGGCTTGAAATGTTACCAAGAGTGAAGTAAAGTCCATTATTATTATCATATAGATTGCTAATTATATCTACACATGGTGGCCGAACCTCTCACATTTGACGTTATACATTTTAACAACAGCTGTTTAAGAACAGTATACAAAATTTAGTAAAGCTTGCCTATTGGAAGAATATTCAAAATATAGTTAAGTCAGCCTGATAAAAAAAAATCAATTCATTTCAATTATTTTTTCTGGTCTGACAATGCTGCATATGCTGCATCAGTATTGAAACTTTCCACAAAAAAAATAAGCCAAATATCGCCACAAATACTGAATAAATGTTGAAACTCGAACCAAAACGTCAAGCTGACAATGTCACTGACAGGGTTACTATTATTGCATCTATCTTCTTTGAACGTTCACACTTAAAAAAAATCTTTTGTTTTTAAGCACGAAACTATATCTAGAAAGTAGAATGCAGGTTAAAGAAATGCTGGTATATAGGTGATGGACTGGCAATATTGTGCCTTTTGCTGGAGTTATCTCCCATTACTAGTTATCACATCACTATTGTGTAATATGTAGTGAATATGGCTGTCATTCTTTTGTCATATTTATTTATTGCAAAGTGACTTTTTAATTGTGATGTTACAGGTGATTCAGTTAAAGCCCCACATCATAAATATCAAGAGTGTTATTGAAAACAGAAAAAAATGGTGAAAGATTTTCTAAATATTCACACAAAATCTTAGTTGCCTGAAAAAAAAGAAGGAAATTTGAGTTGTTTACATTTTATACATTTTAAGTTACCTGTCCCTATGTTTCAGTTTAGCTCAACACAGCCTCCCTAATTGACAATTTCTAGACCTATTTCATAAATCTTATGTGAAATGAAAGCTTGTTTCAGAACCTTTATATAAATTGCAACCAGTGTAACTTAATGTTACTTTACTGGCATGTCACAGTGGTCAAATTAAACATTTTACCAAGTTGACAACCAGAGCAATCATACTTGAACTTTGACAAACACCACACATACCTGAAAACCATACCATTTCAACACATAATAAAATATATAATTATCAAACAATAAAAACCATCTGGAGATGAGAGATGACACACAGATGAAAAGTGACATAGAAGTTTAATGGAGTAAAAAGTGCAGGTATGTAAACACCAGTTGGTTTGACAAACACAAGAAAATCAGATCGAAAGCAGAGAAGAGAGAAAATGGAACTGCAACAGATAGAAATACAAAACTTGGTCTTTACTTGGAGCATTGAAAGATAAAGTTTACGATAACCAGGCAAGGTAGTCTAGTGGTAGGACGCCGGGCCCATGACCGAAGGGTTGCGGGTTCGAGTCACATCACGGCATTGTGTCGTATCTTTGAGCAAGATACTTTACTCCGCTTGTTCCAGTCTACTTAGCTGTAAATGGGTATGTGGTTTGGCAGTGCTAGAATTGTTGAATGCTAGCTGTTAGCGCCGAAATGGCAGCTCCGGCTAGCCGGATGCTGCCCAGGGAGTTGAGAAAGATATTGGCGGTTGCAAAGGCCCTATAACCACGGATAATACTTTGTGAACCGCTTTGAGACGACCTACGGACTAGGTTGTGATAAAGCGGTATATAAAAACCTTAAATTATTATTATTATTATAAGGCAAAGTATTGAGAGCAATCTATAGTCCCCCACCTCTGAAAACTTCGGTATCAAATATACACAAAGGGCCATAACTCTATACAGTCAGGCATGTGACCCGAGTTTTTGTTCAAAACACTCTGCCATTCCAAGAGGTTCTCCCAAACAAAATTTAATAATTGAAGGTAAAAGTGTATGAACTGATAGATGGGGTGCAAACCTATGGCCCTTTCTGGTAGGAGACAAACAGAAAAAGACAGTATAGATATTGTATACAAGTCATACAAGAATTTTCCAACTTTATACATATATGAGGATTATGCATTATATCATTTTGTGTCTGTATTATGGTAAGCAAATTTTGTAATACTTGTAATACCCCTACACTTGTTTGTCACATGAGTGAATCATACCTTTTTTTACTACAGACCCCATATAGGCACAGCTTGACATCTTTTAAGAATCCAGAGTAGCTATATAACATTCATTTTAAATTTTGAATAGTCTTATTCCGAAAAAATACTTTCCTAGTAAAAGCTAATGTCCCCTCCCCCCCAAATATCTGCCCTGGGTCTAGTACTCTATAGATGTAAGTTGTACACCTCTGCTATTTCTCACATTTTAAATAACGATTCCAAAATATTCTGTATGTTAACAGTCCAATTGATGTTAAAAATATATTTCATCCCTGGAAACACCACCATGGACTAATTATATATAACACACAAGTTGCTCAAGGGTGCAGTGATGGGTACAATCATTCGTCTTCGGCTTAAAAATATATTTCAACACATGAGTTGCTCGAGAATGCAGTGATAATCATTTACAATGAAAGACTTCATCTACATGTTAATAAAAAATATATAAAAATCAGTCCAATAAATATCTGACAATCTTGAATGCACTGTACAACATAACACTATACACAATATTGTCCCAGGCGTTGGCACACCTGTTGAATAGAGGATCCATATTTACGTCCCAATACAAGGCACCTACTGGTACATATCACAACTCGCACAGATTGGCCCCGTTAATTAGCACCCGGCACATTCAACGCTCCACGTCACGTCCTGAGTTCCCTGGACCTCGGTCAATCACTTCACCGGAGAGTGACATCAACGCTCCACTTCACGTCCTGAATTCCCTGGACCTCGGTTAATCATTTCAACGGAGACTGACATCAGGGCTATGTTCTGTGAACGATACAGAAAATGATATCATAGTTTTTATTTTCTACAAAAACAATATACGTATTAAACAAGTCGCAATGTTTCAAGACCGACTGGTCCCTTTGTTAAGCTATGACAGAAAATGGTATATTAATAAATATCAAGTATCACTTACTACTGCAATGCGTTTTTTGTAGTAATATATTTGGCTATGATATGTGAAATGAGTAATCGCAAATACAATAAAAAGTTTGACATGATTTTATGTGTTAATTATGTTTTGATTGACTCTGAATTAAGTTCCAAAATGCATGCTGAATGTTTTCGATTTACTGCAAATAGCTTCCTCTCCTTTTCTTTGATTCCAATACATGAAACCTAAATTTGGTGGGTGGCTGTCACATAACATTGTGTCAAGGTATGAATAATACAGACAAAACTAGAAATATCAATGAATAAATGTCAAGTAGAACACAAAGAGTAACTTCTTTCTGTACATTTTTGCATAATTTTTTTATCGCCAGTTTATTTGTACTTTTGTATGTACAGCCAGAGTTCAAAAGTCTTTCACATTAAGTCATTTTCCCCATTACATTCTTTATTCATTTACTTTTCAAAAATTATTTTTCCTTCCTTCCTTTTAAGTCAAAAGTTGATTAATTTTGATTTTATAAAAATTGGAGTTCAAATTAAAAAAAGTTTGGAAAATATTTCTTATTAAGTAAAAGTAAAAGTCCAATGGGAAACTTATCTAATGTGAAAGACTTTTGACATTTGGCTGTACATGTACCTACTAGGGATTTAAAACATTTTGAAGTTTTTCGCTGCAATGTTGCTTTCTTATCAAGAGATCTGAGGATCAAATTCCAGGGGTAAAGAGGTTATTTTTAAGAAAAAGAAATAGAAATATTTCTTTTGTGTCTTTCCTATAGTTAAAAGGCAAGCAAGCAAGCAACAAAAAGTCAGAAAAATGTCAAACAATTTGGGACTCTTTTTTCCCCCCTTGAGATACGACTCAGAGCACTAGGAATGTCTACCATAAGGACTGACTGGGTATTCCATTGCTCGCACTGCCTGATGAAGGGAAGTGAGCCTCATGCAAATTAAATGAACTGCAAAAGTTTGCAGCTGACCTGATTTCACTTATCAGGCCACTTAAGCAACCAAAGACTCATTCAATCATTATATTGATATCAGAACTACTTCATCTCCATGCCTTTAAATAACATCGAAATCATGTTATCATCAGAAAATTCAATTAAAGGAACAGCCGTTCTTGGGTAATTGGTTTGTGCTCTCTAATGTAACGTTAACAATCACACTGTTACAATCAGAACTGTTCAGTCATTTTGGTGAAAACAAAAGTACTCCCAAACCTAGTAATTGAGGGTATAGTACCACGCTTCTCCTTCTGGTGTCCACTGATTTTGGGCCTGAGGATAGTATTTTCATGATTATGAAGTGGAATGCTCGGAATTTCTCTTGTAGAAAAAGTACTATGATCGGTCAATGAGGGGTGGACAATCAATACGTGATTGAACCCTGGTTGATCCCATCATCAATTGTTATGTCTTTCAAGCAGACCTAGTTGTTAATATCAGCTGCTCCTCTGTAGAAGTGAAAACATCAAATTTTGCTAATTATGACCTTGTTAAGGAAATTACCCCAGAAATAACTGACGCAGAAAAAAAAGGCATCTCTCCGCATCACTCAGGGTTGACTTGTGTGGTGTGCTTGAGTATTAATTCTATCAAAGTTTTTGAGTTTTTTGGAAATTTCTTGAAATCAGATAGTTTAAAACCCTAAAAAAGCATCTCTTCACAATGTGATTGACTTAGGTATTTTAAATTAATTTATAATCAAATCTTTCAACAATTTTAGGGAAATACAAATAGGAACTAAACTGTACATATTTCAGACAATGTTTCCATGGGAATTCAAAATTTCTTGAAATCAGAAAGGTAATTAATTAATACCAAAGTGCAACCCACAGCAGTGTGACTGTCTCATGTATGAAGTTTGAAAATCATATCTGTGACAATGTTTGAGATATGCAAAGAAAACACAAATACGCACAAAAACGTACACATATGTTATCAGGCACCATTTCCTGTGACCGCAGGAAATTTCATGATATCGGAAACCTATCTTGGCACCATCATGATGGACTCGTGCAAGAAATTTAAAGACAATATCTGTAACGGCTTTTGAGATATGTTCAGGAAACTATTGTGCACAGGGGGACAGAGAAACTGTCTGTGTAATGTCAGGGATCATATATAGATGATCGATAAACAGTGTGGACATATGTTTGTGTCAGTAATGGTTCTTCATAATCCTTGTGTGTGAATATTATTGCGCTAGATTACTCAATGCAAAAACAAAAATGACCTTTTCCACACTGCAAACATTTCCACTCTTACAGTATTAAATTAACTATTAGTTGCTTAAACACTTATCTTAATTACTTGAACAGTTAATTGTCACCATGACACAAAGTTCAAATTCCTATGCAAATCAAGAGTTGCAAAACCATTTTGATGAATTGGTAAAATGATGTTCAAAGATTTGGGAGTGAAAATGGCAAAATGCTAGGGCTATAACTTTAATTAACATGGCGTAATGATACGTATCACTACACAGTGGTCACAATACGATACGTATCACTACACAGTGGTCACAATACGATACGTATCACTACACAGTGGTCACAATACGATATGTATCACTATACAGTGGTCACAATATGATATGTATCACTACACAGTGGTCACAATACGATATGTATCACTATACAGTGGTCATAATACGATATGTATCATTACACAGTGGTCACAATATGATACGTATCACTATACAGTGGTCACAATACGACATGTATCACTATACAGTGGTCACAATACGATATGTATCACTACACAGTGGTCACAATACGATACATATCACTATACAGTGGTCACAATATGATATGTATCACTATACAGTGGTCACAATATGATATGTATCACTATACAGTGGTCACAATACGATACGTATCACTACACAGTGGTCACAATATGATACGTATCACTACACAGTGGTCACAATACGATACGTATCACTACACAGTGGTCACAATACGATATGTATCACTATACAGTGGTCACAATACGATATGTATCACTACACAGCGGTCACAATACGATACATATCACTATACAGTGGTCACAATACGATAAGTATCACTACACAGTGGTCACAATACGATATGTATCACTATACAGTGGTCACAATACGATATGTATCACTACACAGCGGTCACAATACGATACATATCACTATACAGTGGTCACAATACGATAAGTATCACTACACAGTGGTCACAATACGATATGTCTCACTATACAGTGGTCACAATACGATATGTATCACTATACAGTGGTCACAATACGATATGTATAACTACACAGTGGTCACAATACGATACGTATCACTACACAGTGGGCACAATACGACACGTATCACTATACAGTGGTCACAATACGATACATATCACTATATAGTGGTCACAATACGATACATATCACTATACAGTGGTCACAATACGATAAGTATCACTACACAGTGGTCACAATACGATATGTATCACTATACAGTGGTCACAATACGATACATATCACTATATAGTGGTCACAATACGATACATATCACTATACAGTGGTCACAATACTATACGTATCACTACACAGTGGTCACAATACGATACGTATCACTATACATTGGTCACAATACCATACGTATCACTATACAGTGGTCACAATACGATACATATCACTATACAGTGGTCACAATACGTTACGTATCACTATACAGTGGTCACAATAAGATATGTATCACAAAACATAAAGTAACAGTAGAAGCAAAGTGAAAAGATATGTTGCAAATATAAATAGCAATATTATAACTGGAAATAGACTTGGTCCAAAATGGGCATGACTTTTTTTTTAGAGTTTCACACAATTCACATCTTTCGACGTGCATGCCGAGCTGGAGCTGTCACTCGCCATGTTGGAATGGATATGAGTAGACTAAATTCAGAAACGATAAAATCCGGAAAATGTTGTTTGCGTTTAGCAACTTCCCCAAAAATATTGTGTATGATCACACCCTATTCAAAATATTGCAATATATTGTTGCAGCTCTTCAAAATACACTGCAAAATCTTTATTCTAAAATGAAATTGGAATATATAGATCAACTGATTGTATTACCAATTCATTACACTCAAATGCATATCGAATTCCAATCAATATAATTTGTGGCAATCATCTGACTGATTACAATCACTACCCCAGAATACAAGACAAACTTTCAAGATGATTTAACCAGTCTGAAGTTAATTATTGTAATGAAACCACCCTACCTGGAGAGACTGAGACTAAGGTTAAAGGTATTGCCTGGCAGCGATACAGAGACTTATTAACTGCCTGGCAGATGAATCGACAGGAGTATCTATTCCTTCTCGACAAGGCATGATTTATATTACAATACCAATAGTGAGTCATATTGATGTCTAAAACTGTTATCATGTACATTGCAATGATACCTCTAATGATTGTAATTCAGTTTGAGTTGCTATCTCGTTACCAATGAACGACTTCTGATGACAGGTATAATTTGTTGGTGATGATCGAGGCCATCACAAACATCAAGACGGTGCTGATGTTTGATGTAGATTGAGGTCTGGTGGTCCCAGGTGTGCTCGAGTTGGCCTATATTAATTACAGGAACATGGGAGCGCCATGGTGTGTTCTTCTTTTGGTCTATTTTTAACTTTGTGCAACAACTTTACTAATAGGGTCTGGAAACCTCACACGGTGGCACGTTTCCTGTACGCTCTCCAACTCCTTTATTTGTTAAGATTCGTGAAGACTTAACATCAATGCTTGACAAATGCAGCTAATAATGATTTGCACAAAACACAAAGTCGGTCGTAACACAACTGATAAATGTTCAATCTTGATCGACATGTGGGTTGTTGACTGTATTAAATTAATCTTATCACTGCTAAGCACATATCTCCCATTGTGCAATCTTCAATGCGAGTCAACAGCAACATGTGACTGGTGTTCATCAGACAGTTAGGGCTATATATGCTACATTATCCAAACATGCATCTCATATCAAACAAGAGTACCGTGGGCAGAACAATATACGCCTGTCGAATGCCATATAGTGTTATATACTTTCTTACATTGAAATAATTATATAAGATATGCATCATTCTAAGAGTGGTTAGCCGACATGCTATAAAAAATGTAGGAGAAAATCTCGGGTCAAAAAATTAAATACTGAAATGAACAAAGGGCAAGAACTTAATTATGTGATTTATGATAGCATTATTGAAAAATTGTAGGGCAATTAGTATGTGTAACTTGTGTACATTCAAACATTCTGCTTTCTTTATATCACAATAAATGTAGAATAGATTAAAACTGAATCTAAAAAGTGATGTTGTGCGTAATAAACATGTCTATAATCAACTGATAGGCCTATTTATCAAAGTTTCAATGACACAATGTCAATATGCCTGTTTACTTGAAGTTGAAAGTTTTCTTCTAGTTTGGTCTAGATACGTCTTTGGGCGGTTTTAATTATTCAATGAGTATTCCCGAAATTACTGAGCAAAAAATTGTGTTTTCACTAACGATATGCTATGGTTGCTTCAAAATAGTAAATACAACTTCACAAATGGAACGATGACATTGATGACGGGATTTAGATTACCCTCATGCATGGGGCCCCGTCGCTGCATTGGACGGCGACTTGCAGTGATTTTTTACCTTTATAGACATTATCATCAATACAGTTGTATATATAGGTAGGAATACTACACTTGCAGCATACATGACCTTTGAAAACACTTATTTACGTAAAGTATTGCTGTCTTGTCCGCTAGATGAGTCCGACATGGCTGAGAGATATCTAAGCAATCATGCCATGGCAATCATGGTAAAATATTCTCCAAATGAGATCCAAGGGAATATGCCAGACCCAAATGCGTGTGTGTGTTAGGCCCATCATTTGTACAATTTTGAATCCCTGCCTCCCATGAATGCTTCTGATCAAATATGATCGATATCCATGGCAAAATTCTACAGAAGTCGTTTATAGCAATATAGCCAAATTGCCCACTTTTGGCCCCACCCCTCATCCCCCTGGGGGGCCAGCCCCAACATTTGTACAATTTTGAATCCCCACCTCCTAGGGATGCTTCCAGTCTAATATGGTTGATATCCAGTGCATAGTTCTACAGAAGTTGTTTGTAGGAATATAGCCAAATTGTCCCCTTTTGGCCCCCCCTCTCAGCCCCTCGGGGGTTAGCCCAACCATTTGTACAATTTTTGTATCCCCATCACCTAGGGATGCTTCCAGTCAAATATGGTTGATATCCAGTGGATAGTTCTACAGAAGTCGTTTGTAGCAATATAGCCAAATTGCCCCCCTTCCCTAAGCCCCCTGAGGGCGTCAGCCACACCATTTGTACAATTTTGAATCCCTGCTTCCCATGAATGCTTTTGATCAAATATGATCGATATCAAGTGCATAGTTCTTTAGAAGAAGTTGTTTGTAGCAATATAGCCAATTTGCCCCCTTTTGGACCTGCCCCTCAGCCCTCTGGGGGGTCAGCCCCAACATTTGTGCAATAATAAAATCTCCACTACCTAGGGATACTTCCAGTTAAATATGGTTGATATCAATCACTCAGTTCACGAGAAGAAGACGCTTAAAGCAATATAGCCAAATAACCATTTTGGCCCCGTCCCTAAGCCCCCTGTGGGGTCAGCCACACCATTTGTACAATTTTGGATCCCTGCCTCCCATGAATGCTTTTGATCAAATATGATCGATATCCAGTGCATAGTTCTACAGAAGTTGTTTGTAGGAATATAGCCAAATTGTCCCCTTTTGGCCCCACCTCTCAGCCCCTCGGGGGTTAGCCCAACCATTTGTACAATTTTTGTATCCCCACCACCTAGGGATGCTTCCAGTCAAATATGGTTGATATCCAGTGGATAGTTCTACAGAAGTTGTTTGTAGGAATATAGCCAAATTGTCCCCTTTTGGCCCCACCTCTCAGCCCCTCGGGGGTTAGCCCAACCATTTGTACAATTTTTGTATCCCCACCACCTAGGGATGCTTCCAGTCAAATATGGTTGATATCCAGTGGATAGTTCTACAGAAGTTGTTTGTAGGAATATAGCCAAATTGTCCCCTTTTGGCCCCACCTCTCAGCCCCTCGGGGGTTAGCCCAACCATTTGTACAATTTTGAATCCCCACTACCTAGGGATACTTCCAGTCAAATTTAGTTGAATTCCAATCAGTGTTTAAGAAGAAGAAATTGTTTAAAGAAATTGTTGAAGGACGACAGACGCAACGGTATGGCATAAGCTCACCTTGGTCCTTCGGACCAGGTGAGCTAATAATTCCGAGGTTATCATTCACGTAGCGTTAGACGCAAGATCAAGATTTGGTAAAAAAACACCAGAACTAACATGGAACGGAGCCTATAATTGGGTTCCTTGGGCTTTTGAAATAAGAACTTCTCCTTCCATTCCTGATAAAAAAAAAGTCTCCAAGATCTGTGGTATTTTGAAACAGATTTAGTATCTTCTTATATGCATGTGTGAAAATGTGATCTGTTCTTAATTGGGTTTAATGTCATGTAATCCTTAAGGATACACCAGGTACGTACTGATCGAAAACAATTCTTGTACATAGTTTTATTTTATTGCTAGAATACTTACAGTTTTGTAGAAGCAAGAATATCTTCACACAGTTTTTTGTAATGCCATGTGTCTCCTTTGACCCTCTTTCGGCAAACTCCTATATTGGGCATCTTTGGAATGGCACACACTTCCATGTCAAATGCAAGCTTGACCTTTCCCCAGTCGTCTGTCACTGTACACCGTAGGGTGTAGCTACAACAGACATATCAAACATGAGACGGATCAACTTTTGTCACAAAGTCACTGTCTAGTGATGTCGGGTATGTCTATAAAGTTTCATCGAGATTTTTTATCAGTTAATATGAAAAAACATTAATGCGACAGTTGACCTGAATTTAATACCTTGACCTTAAAGTGAGGGTTCAAGTTAAAGATGTTACCATAAGTATATAAAGTTTCCGCGAAATAATTTCATCAGTTCAGAAATTATGCTCCAGAGGAGAAATACCTGTACAGAAAATATACCACAAGATCATGTCCAGATATGTGAGGGTAAATAAATGCCTTAGTTTTCATTGTTCTGAAGAAGACGGTCAATATCCACTCCCATAATACACTATATATACGATAACCACTCAAGAGGCCTGTTAATATGACCACTGGATCCTTAACGCAGTAAGACACTTCACTGTGGGTATGGTCAAAGCTGATTATATTCTGTAATGTTGAATTGACAGAAAGTGTTTTCCTGGTTCTAAATTTATAGAGACCCTGGTGTGCAAGATACTTACTCGCTCTGTTTGTAAGGTATGAACTTCTTTTCGATGACCCCCTTTAGCCGCGACAGCACCAAGTCTGGGCTAAACTCGCTCGTCCTGTACACGTTGTGTAAAGCCTGTAACAGACACAATTATACATAGAGGATATCCAACAACACATATGTTTAAGTCCTGGACTCGAGCTTCCCTTACGGGACACACGTCCATAATAAAGAACCCCATACATCTCTTAGTAATAGGACTCGTCAATATTCAGGACAAGCCTGAAAAATAACAACAAGAATCAAGAACATTCAATACATATGATTAATATTGATTAAACAGAATCTTTTCCTACTTTGAGACAAGGGATGTTCCATTCCAAGTACGGCTAAACTTCCTTCAGCACTACTTAAGCAGTAGTCTTCAGGAGACTCAGGCAGCATTTTCACCTGGCCCTCAGTTATGTTCATGACATATTGAGACTGCTTTTAATGAATAAAGCTGAATTCAAAATACCCTGTATAATTAGTATTAATGGAGAAAATGTATCACTGAAATCTACATATATATAGATGCTTAAATTAGATATGTGTTGCAATTTTGTTTTATGAAGCAATGTAGATCCCCAGGAGGGAAGAATGTTGTTGTCAAGTAAATGAATTATTACAAAGTATAGATCTAAGTTAGAGTATTCTACTGTCCTCTTTAGTCAGAAGAAATACTAAAGCTCAGCGATTCAACTTAGGACCAGAAATCTCACGGCCACAAGTTCTATACTTAAAAGTACCCTGGTAGTAATGGGCTGATGATTGATTATAATCGAAAGTCGATCGGTTTGCCCTTTCTCTGATTCCGATTATTGATTACAAATTCCATAATCGATATAATCGGTTCATCATTGAAATCAAAGTATTTAAATGTCTTCCAAGTAAAGTATGCTTTCAAAGTCATGTATTCTATGATTTATATTATATGATAAAATAACAAAAAATAAATGTTGCTTGATATCCATTAATTATAAAAGAACGAAACCTGATGTATAGTGAACAACTCTGTCTATTGATGTTGTGGTAGTGTATAGTTAACAACTCTGTCTATTGATGTTGTGGTAGTGTATAGTGAACAACTCTGTCTATTGATGTTGTGGTAGTGTATAGTGAACAACTCTGTCTATTGATATTGTGGTAGTGTATAGTGAACAACTCTATCTATTGATGTAACAGTAGTGTATGGTGAACAACTCTGTCTATTGATGTAACAGTAGTGTATAGTTAACAACTCTGTTTATTGATGTAACAGTAGTATATAGTGAACAACTCTGTCTATTGATGTAACAGTAGTGTTTAGTTAACAACTCTGTCTATTGATGTAACAGTAGTATATAGTGAACAACTCTGTCTATTGATGTAACAGCAGTGTATAGTTAACAACTCTGTCTATTGATGTAACAGTAGTGCATAGTTAACAACTCTGTCTATTGATGTAACAGTAGTATATAGTGAACAGCTCTGTCTATTGATGTAACAGTAGTGTATAGTTAACAACTCTGTCTATTGATGTAATAGTAGTGTATAGTGAACAACTCTGTCTATTGATGTAACAGCAGTGTATAGTTAACAACTCTGTCTATTGATGTAACAGTAGTGCATAGTTAACAACTCTGTCTATTGATGTAACAGTAGTGTATAGTTAACAACTCTGTCTATTGATGTAACAGTAATGTGCTCACTTTATTTGGGTATTCAGTCCCATAGAATTATAAACCGATCATGTAATTGATCGGTTTACTATACTTCTGATTACAAACCGATTATCGATTATGATTTTAAACTGAATGCCCATCACTCCTTAAAAGCAGCATTCAAACTCTACAACATTAGCTTTTTCTTCAGCTTTAGCAATTTCAATATTGTAATTCAATTGTAGTCCTATTTGCATTTATTGACTTGTGTGTTCTATTTTCTTTCTCCAAAGTAACGTGAAGTCAGAGTGTGATGTCTGTGCATCACTTGTTAATGGGATGAATTGAAACAGGGAAGTGTTAAATAATATACAAAATATAGAATATTTGTAAACAGTTTTACAGAATTTATCGGTAAGGACTAGAAAACTATATATATATATTGATACAAGCATTTCAGTAAAATGTTTCGTGTGAAATTGTCACTTGAACCCCTAATTTCACTTTTTGGGAACTGTTTCCTGCTCTGCCGATGTGTGATGTGGCGTAAATACAGAGAAGATATCGTATATAAGGGTCACTTTATATATATATATCCCTCGTCATTTCTAGCTTTGTTTTTCATTGTATCTATACCCAGAAATTCACGAAAGATGTTTATGAATCATACCATCTGATGATGGTGGGCTAAGAAGTAAGAAGATATACAACTGTAGTTAAATCAAGACAACAACTAGGCCAAATAAAAAACATATTGTGTTTCCAATAACCCTACCTACCCTAGATTTGTATGCCTACCCTAAAGTTCTTATTGGCATTCAGTGATAAACACTGTTAAAGTCAGAACTCCTGCTCAATAAAAGCAAAAATGTTTTCCAAATTAAAAAAACAAGAGGCCCAGAGGGCCTGTATCGCTCACCTGAATATGTTTAAAATAATTGGTATTAAGTAAAGATATAGCACTCCATGGTAGCTAGGTACTGTAAGTACATATGAAATTTCAGAAAGATCCATCCAGTACTTGAGATATAACAAATTTCAAACAGAGCCCCACCCCTATGCCCCTAGGGGGGTCATACCCACCGTTTATACAAAATTGAGTCCCCTTGGCCAAAAGATGCTCCAGACTTAATAAGGATAAAATCCCTTAATCATGATGGTCGAAGAAGAATTTTAAAGGTTTTACCTCTATTTCTCCTATTGGGCCCCGCCCTTCTACCCCCTGGGAGCCCACACCCACTGCTTATACAAAATTGAGTCCCCTTGGCACAAGGATGCTTCAGACTAAATAAGGACAAAATCCCTTAATCACTACGGTAGGAGATGGATTTTGAAGGTTTTACCTATTTCCCCTATTCGGCCCCGCCCATCTGCCCCAAGGGGCGCCACACCCACCATTTATAAAAAATTGAGTTCCCTTGGCCCAAGGATGCTTCAGACTAAATTAGGACAAAATCCCTTAATCATTCCTTTTAGTTCTTAAGAACAAATCCATTAAAATGTTGTTGACCTCTGTGACCTTGAAAGTCAAGGTCAAGGTCACTTTCATTCGCAAACTTTGTTGGGCTCTTTCCCAGGAAATAACCAGCCGAATATTAAGGTTCTATAACTTCCAGTTCAGAAGAAGTCAGTTGAACTGTTTGACATATCTGCCTCATGTGACCTTAAAAGTAGGTAAAGGTCATTTTCATTCTCAAACTTTGTTGGGCTCTTTCCTAGGAAGCTACAAGCCAAATATAAAGATTCTATACCTTTCAGTTGTTCAGAAGAAGTCGTTTGAAGTGTCTGATACATTTGACCCCTGTGACCTTGAAAGAAGGTCAAGGTCATTTTCTTCCTCAAACTTTGTTGGGCTCTATCCAAGGAAGCCATCAATCAAATATAAAGATTCTATACCTCTCAATTCTTTAGAAGAATTAATTTGAAGCTTTTGACACATTTGACCCCTGTGACCTTGAAAGTAGAACAAGGTAATTTTCATTCTCAAACTTTGTTGGGCTCCATCCCAGGAACCAATCAGCCAAATATGAAGATTCTATACCTTTTAGTTCTTCAGAAGAAGTTGTTTGAAGTTTTTGACATATTTGACCCCTGTGACCTTGAAAGTAGGTCAAACCAATTTTCTTCCTCAAACTTTGTTGTGCTTCTATACCTTTCAGTTCTTCAGAAGAAGTTGTTTGAAGTGTTTGACACATTTGACCCCTGTGACCTTGAAAGTAGGTAATTTTCATTCTCAAACTTTGTTAAGCTCCATCCCAGGAAGCCTTCAGCGAAATATGAAGATTCTATACCTTTTAGATCTTCAAAAGAAGTCGTTTGAAGTTTTGACATATTTGACGCCTGTGACCTTTACAGTAGGTCAAGGTCATTTTCGTTCTCAAACTTTGTAGGGCTCCTACCAACAAAGCTTTCAGCCAAATATCATGACTCTAGGCCTATCCGTTCTTCAGAAGAAGTTGTTTAAAGGAAAAGTTGACGGACGAGGATGGACGGACGACGGACGACGGACGCCGCACCACGACATAAGCTCACTTGCCCTTCGGGCAGGTGAGCTAATAATTGCCTACCTCCCTATACCATATTTTTTTTCTGCGGATGATAGCAGAAACACAAGTAATTTGTTTTGACCCTATTTACCTTGACTTTCCTAGGTCCCTCCCCTGTGGACCCTCTCTGTTTCTTTGGTGTTAGCATGTTGAACACTCGCTCCAGACTTCCAAACACGGAGCCCTTTCTGGTCTTTGTCGCCGAGCCAGGCGTTTCATGTTCCCCTCGCTGCAAACCTTCGTCCACCGACGCGGCCCTGTTATAGTTATCCACATGTCTAAAATATCACAACAAACACTTCACAAACTCTCAGTCACGCCTTGGTTGGGTCCTTTACACTTTAAGCAAAAGCCAAGCAGTGCGCTCTGATTGTAGTTGTATAGGTATGTGTTTCTCACCGTTACCACTCTACGTAAGCTGCAACCTTTAGCTAATCTGTCTTTGCGTATTGCAGAGTTATCTTCTCTTTCTGAGCAGGTATTGATTGTTACATCATTGGTTTGTGTGAGAAAATTACGTCGTTTTCTCAAAAATTTGATGACGTTACTCTCACAAACAAATGACGTAACCCAATCAATACTTGCTCATAAGAGAAGATAACTATCTGCAATACGCAACGACGGAAAATACAAGACAACACTTTACAACATTTAGTTTTCCGTATATACTGTATACACTAAAATCTTGATAATAGGCCACAGCTTAGTATTATTTTCAGGAAGGAATCACAAGCTTCTTTTCAAAACTAGTGTTATTTTCAAAGTCATTTAGACAATAAGCGATCAATGGCTTATTTTCAAGTCTCTCCTTTTTTGCATGGAAAAATATGTTATACAGGTTTTTAATAAAACTATTCTTTTATCAAATTGTTGCAATAATAAATAATATACGTGTAATGTAACTGTTTAGGTCGACAACAAAATGTGGCTCGTACCTTGAATCCTATGTGTTTTTCAAAGCCGGCCTATTATCAATGACTGCTTATTTTCTAGCTACGTTTGACTGCAAGGAAAATCCTAGGCTTATTTTCAAAGCCATCTTATTTTCAAATCAGGCTCATTATCAGGATTGTAGGGTATGTATATGGGCATAACCCTTTATTCCCCCAAACCCGTTTCCTCTCTTCAGTACATATTCTACTAATCATTTGGAAGAAGTTAATTAGAGCAACATTCTTCTGTGAGTCTGTGCGATTTTTACCGTAAGTGTTAGATATATAGTACAAATATGTTATTAGGGAATCGTATCAAAATGAAGCCAGTAGATAGGTGTGTCATGAATAGGCTTGGCAACAAATATATTATAAGTAGATATAATTACATGCCATGAGATTTTAGACAGAATGTAATGTGTGTACACATAGTTAAGGGGAAGCAATACTACTTCGCTGTTGTATTTTTTACCCTCTCTCAGTTGTTATTTAAAAAAGAGTCTTGAGGAATAACCTTGATCTTAATTATGTATACAGTACTATATTTGAAATGCATTTTTTTTTTCATTTCATATTTATTTTGTGTTCCTGTAATTTTAGCATTAATATTTAAAATGCCAAAAAAATATTTTTTTGGGGTATTTATTTTGTGAAGTAATAATAAAATGAGACAGAAAATGCTGTTCAAATTGCGCCGTGTAATTTTTGCATTCATATGATATTTGTGGCTTAGAGAGATATAGATATGTGTGTGCCATGCAGTTTTCAATTTTGGTATTTATATAAAGTTTGTAGCTAAGAAACTGTAAGCTGTTACAGATAATTTCGTTAATCTAATTAACTGGGTTTCATTTACGCCTTAGAACCCTTATTTAAAACATGGGAATTTTATTTTCACTTTTTTTAAAAGTATTATTTGTCTTCCATTAAATATTGCATCTCTCATTTATATTTATTTTTTCATATATTTACCCCTCCCCTCCAACTTTAAGAACTGAAGAAGAACATTAACTGCAATGATAATTTCCAATTCAAAGAATTTGGGAATGAAAATTCTGAAAAGCCTTGCCAATGGTGTTTTAAAATCACCAGAATCTTCTCTGATCTTTATACAGTAGCATTATTTTCAGATTGAAGAAACAAAGAAATTTAGAAATTGTCATAAACATTGTCAATGGTTTAAAATAACATTTGGAGACATATATACTGAAGCCTAGCCTGTTATACAAACTATATAGCTATTGAATGTGGAGAAGATTTCACAATATATATATTGAAACCAAACATTTAATACCTGTGTTTCTGGTTGCCTACAAGAGTCCAGTGTACCTGTTTCAGTCACCTGTTATTCAATGGTGCAATGTTTTCAATGTACAGTGAAACCCCACTTACTCGAACTTGCATTACACGAATAACCCCTATTCCTCAAATAGTTCGCTTGGTCCTGTGTTCTCATATGCTCTTTGAAAATTAACCTCAGATTACTCGAACTGCAGCTATTCCATGAATTTGAGAGTAGTGGGCTATTTTTAGAAATTTGTAGTCAATATCAAATTTAAGAGGAGCCATTCTAAGTAAAATAGAAAGAAAATTGGAACATGGAGGGGTCAGTTTCAGTTTTGAGGGGTCAATGGCCCCCTCCAGGATTATCCCTGTAGCCATGTGCCAACGACATGTCTCGAGACACAGACTGCTGTCCACGCTCATTCTGCTTACACAGGTGTCAGTCTGACGTCAAATAATCAGAGGATCAACGGCTGTATCATTAAGTAACTGTAAATTTACCCTGTTATAGGCTAAGGTAGCTACTAGCTGCATTATAATTTTATGTGCATATTTACATCTATTATTTCCAGATGATGTTTTGACATCGACGATTTGGTGGAAGTGTTAATTCATATGGTTGAGTTCATGTTAAACCATATTTCGTCATGGCAATATTAAGTGGAAATTCCCATAGCGGATTCCCGTTCATCTTTAAAGATTTTCAAACTTGAATGCATCATGATTGTTAATTTCGGCATCAATCAATATTAGTTAATTTCGGTATCAATCATTATTATTATAACAGGTGTTCAGGATTTCCTTATTAGATATAATTGAAGAGTTCCTCTTGTTTTGATATTTTGTAAAACTAACATAGCCGAATACAGTATGGCAGACTGTCAAAACAACATGTACATTACACATACTTTTATTTATTTTTTTTACTTCCTTTCTTAATAACGATGGCTATATGTTTTCATTGTTCAGCTATTCTATATATTATTAAATGTTGTCATCTTTATAAATTTTCTTTTTTACTTCTATCATCTACTATCCGCTATATTTGCAGTGCTCGTACTGTCTGTTGCCCCACCTGATAAAAACGATGTCGGATGAACGTCGGATTCGTCAAATACCATGTATTCCTTGAACTATTGATCTGGACCCCACAAGTTCAATGTAGCAGGGTTTTACTGTATTTGACTCTTGTACCCTTGGCAAGCTACATGCTTAATATAATGACCCTTTAAGTTGTTATTTTTTTTTTAAACCTAATGATAAAAGAAACCAACACTACAGCAAAACTTCAAGATACTTCTAGCCAGGTGAGCCAATCATTTAAGATGCATTACAGAAAGGGTGTAATGGATTTGATGGATCTAAAATTAATAGGTGGTACAGTAATACTGCTTTCTGTATATGTAACTGATTTTTTTTTATCAATTGAGACTGGGTTCAACATATCACCTCACACCTCCCCCATATGAATTCTGATTGATATGTCTTGCCTGTGCCTGGCTTTGACCATCAATGCACATATCAGAGAAAATATCTTAAACGCAAAAACTTACTGTTGAACTTACTGTTGATGAATTTCGAAGATGCTGACAAAGTCAATGGACCATGAAAGGTAGGCTGCATCCAGCATTCGATATATATGGGTTGAGATGTACTTCCCAAGTTTGGTTGGTCTAGCACTTACAGTATACGTGTACTTTCAGTGAAACTAAATGTTTAAGAAAAACTTAATGTTGACACCTTGGTCTTGTCACCGCTACGAAGAAACGTTTCCCAAATTGTTCATTTACTTTCAATTACCACAGCCGTGACCAGAAACACAGGTATATTGTTGGTTGAAGTGATAACATACATGTAACCTTGTTATATATACATTGTACGATACCAATGTTAGAACTTACGTATTGTAACAATGCAATTGTGCTGCTTTTGTACAGACTAAACATTGTCAGCTTTATCATCATGGTAATACAGCGTTAATTTCACACAGTCTTACTTTTTGCTGGCGCTTAGAGGCTCATCCTTGGTCAGGTTGTTGAGTTGTGAATCATAGGACCGAGAGGGAGAGAGTGTTGAGTTCAGGTAGGAAAAATCAGATTTTCTTCCAGGTGTACACACTGAAAAAGAGACAACTTCAACTAATTCCAGTACACAATGTTCCACTATCTCATGAAGTACTTGCATACAAAATGGCAATGGTAAATAAGAGAAAATTTTATATATGGCCTGGAAATTTTGAAAAATGGACTGATCGATTGACAGATGAAAATGCAAAAGCATATAAGTCCCCTTATATTAATTATAAGTAGAACTAATAGGGAAGAAAAAAAAGCAATTGCATTTTTTTTTCTTTCTTAGAAAATATGAAATAACGTATGAGTGAATTACAGGAATCGTCTATAGTTGTGGGGAGTTGTTTGGCCATCAGTGGGGACCGAGGTTTAGGGGGAGGCTCGAGGATCATCTCCTTAGGTGTCTTTATCACAGACTTCGGCTTGGGTGTCCTGTAGCTTGGAGTTTGAGGCACGAGAAAGTTTTTCTTATCCTCCATTGGAGAATTTTCCTTGTCGTCGTCCTTTGACCCAAACACGAGGCGTTCTCGAGCACGTGGGCGCCCCCTCTCTTCACAGCCGTAAGGTGTTGGTCTAGGACCGAGATCACAGTTTTGTTGTTGAGATTGCGTTTCTTTTGGGGTCAGGGCCATCCGTGGTGATGCCTGAATGTGTCCTGTGGGATCGGCACTCAAACTCCTAGCCTTTAAACATGAAAAGGTCAAAAGGTCAAATGTTAAAAATACTCTATAACATTAAACCTGTCTGTGTTCTCTTTTTCACAGTTCCCCATTTTCAAACAATTTCTTGGTACTTAAGACCAAAAAAAATATGTTTGTATCTCAACTAACCCTTTTTTTTTGGACAATGTTATGGAAGGAAAACTTCCCCTTTTATAGACATCTAAGTTGGTTGGGCTTACTCTGTTAGACAATATGGCCCTTACAGAATTTTAAGGCCAATGTACAAGTTCTTTTCCATGTCCAAGTATTTGAAGAAGTAGCAGAAACTGTCTACTTTTAATGCTCAGATTATTGTTATATAGCAAAGTAGAAAATTACCACAACAGATTTCAAATAATCAATTTACTTTTAATACCTTTGTATGTCAACACCATCCAAAATTTGAAACAGTCGGATCTTCCAAAAAAATCCCTGAAAAGTACTTGTATATATGTTTGATATATTCCAGCACATTTTAAGAAATATCAAGCGAATTCCAGAACTTTTCCAGGACACATCTCTTTCCTAGAACTTTTCGAGCAATGATCTCAATATAAGCATTTATCATAAAGCCAATGTGAAGTAGAGATATGTACCCAATAAAACACCTCTGGAGAAAGAGATTATGCTGTTGCACTTAATGATGAAATAATTTACCATATTGAACACTTACTCTATTGCTTCTGGGTGTGTCCTCATGTGAATTGGACCTATTCTTCTGGAAGAGGCGGACTGGCCGACCCTTCAGTTTCTTCTCAAACAGGAGGAAGTAAGTAGCAGTCAGGTAGTCATACTTCCACTAAAACATCAAGAGTTTATTCAATCTTTTACAATGTGGACAGGAAAAATAAAGAGTAAGGCAAAAGTCTATTCCATATGGGATTCTAGGAAAACTACCTCAGAGTTCACCATAAGGCCATAATAAATTATTTGCTAGATTCTCATCCCCGCCCGCCCCCTGTTTGAGGCCCCGCCCCAATTTTTTTTATTTGCGAAAAAAAACACGAAAATACGAAATCCAGATTTTTTTCTCCGTTTTCCGCTTCAAAAATTAGTTTTATATTATCAATTTCCGGTTGTAGAAAACTCGTCATCTGCAAGTATGGTTTTTGTAATTCTAAAGCTGAAACGGCAACTTGCCGTTCTTAAAGATTGGTATGGGTGTCCAGTAGCCGATACTAAAACATGAATTCAGGTCTTTCATGAATTAGCCGAAGGAACAATTGACAAATCTGCGCCCATGGAGTGTGGTAACAGGGCCGTTGTGTCGGCCGGTAAATCGAAAGTGGAACTGACCCAGTGTGATATCGCATTTACGGTGGGGGAAGTGGTGTTGTACCTCGGAGCTTATTTAAAATTTAATATTGATGCTGATACAGAAGAGCAGTCGGCAACTGCCAGTGCGAAATCCGACGCATTTACAATTTTAATGTCGGGATTTTCTAAAGCAACAATGGCAAGGTCACTGTAATTTAAAGAGGACGATTTTTGGAAAAGTAATGTGGTGTGTATTCATACCAAAAGTTAGTACAGATATATATGTGGACTGAACAGTGAAATGGTGTTCAATGTGTATACTGCATACTCAAAGTTGTTATTAACAAAAAATAAAGATAAATGTACACTGAACATGCGCCTTTATTGCACTTTTTTAACACATTTGCAACCATTTCAAATTTTAGGAAAAATAAAAAATAAAAAATAAAATTCGCCCCCCCACCCCAATTTTGAAAAGAATTTGGATGAGAATCTAGCAATTAATTTATTATGGCCTAAGGGTTAATCGTAAGTTATAAAATTGGGCATAGATGTGGTAAAAAGAATAAAGTGAGGGGTTTTATGTCAAGGTTTTTCAGTATTCAACTAGAACTTTGTTTTTGTTCAGTTTCCCCTTATTAGCCAATAGACAAACTTCAGTATAAAAAATAAACAAAGGGCAATATATCTCTGTAAATAGTGGGGCACGAGACGTGAATTTAGAATGTGACACTCCTACTTCTCAAGATACATTAAACTGTAGCAAGTTTGGTCAACATGGGTGAAATAACATAAAAGTTATGCTGTGGTCAAACTTCGGTATTAAAAATAAACAAAGGGCCATAACTCTGTATATAATGAAGCACAAGACCTAATTCCAGTGCACTACACACCTTCTGTGGGTGATGCAGGTAAACTTCAAGTTTGATAAGATATCTTTAATGGTTTAAAATTTACAGGCCGGACAAAAAATTCCTGAAAATGTTGCACTTATTTGACCTTTGACCTTGAAGTGAAGGTCACAGTGACCTAATTCCAGTGCACTGCACACCTTCTGTGGGTGATGCATGCATACCTAGAGTTTCATTAAGATATCTTCGACGGTTTGAAAGTTATGACCCGGACAAGTTCTGATTAGAAGAACCAGTACTAATACAATATGTCTCTCTTCATTCGAAGGGGAGACATAATCACTAAGCTTCACCATCAGAATTTAGAAGACAATAGGAAAGAGATTAAACAAATTCGAAATCATGATCGACGTACCTCAGATACTGTGGTCTCCATTTCTTTCTTTGTTTTACCGTAGTGAACAGCCAATTCTGTAATACAGTCATCGTCTAATACTTTTCTCTGGAATACAAATAAATATGTCATTACCCGAGATTCTCAACAGATGGCAGCACTGTGCAATGACAACAATGTGATGTAGCACTCAAATGACAAAAACAAAATGTGAATGCTTGATATCTATCATGCTAATTGTCAAAATGGCAGAGCTAGACAAGAAAACAGTCTAATACCTGTGTTTGATTAATAGAATCTTTCACTCCCTTGGGCTAGATAGGGGGATCTCAACCCGAGGGGGAAGATTCTTATGTTGCCACACACGAGGCTGTGCAGAGTGTTTGGCAACTTAAGAATCTTTCCCCGAGGGTTGAGATTCATCTATCTTGCCCACAAAGGGGTGAATGATTCTTTTTCTCTTACCCTGTTCTCCCAATGTGTATCATATACACAATGTAATGATAACATTACATGCTAAATTCAGGGTTGACGTGACGTTGATGGATTGTTGATGTGACGTCATTGTATTGTTGAAGTGACGTCATACACCATTGTTATGAATAGGGGAATCCCCCCCATCTCAACCCTAGGGTAAGACAAGGAAATCTCACACCAGTAAAAGTGCGGATATACATGTCCAGGGTAAGAGAAGTAGAAATCTCAACCTTCAGGATAGCATATTCCCTTCAGGTTGTTAAATCTTGTGCTACATTACAAAGAGATGGGTGCTATTAGTGACCATACAGAAGTTTGTCAAAGAAAACTTGTGTCATGAAATGATAGCTTGTCTGAAGTTGTACTTTGTATTTACGCTGCCACAAATGAACAGTCAAGGATCGTAGACTTGTGTGTCAGTAATCGATAGCTTGACTCATGTCTTATTTTATTTTCATTCAGTTTCTATGAAATTAACAGCTTTTGACCTAGTCCGCCAAATCTGACCAGAATCACAGGCTCCAAATTTCTGATCAGTCACCTGTTTATGCATACAGGCAACCAATCAGAAATTAGGAGCCTGCGGTTATGGTCAGTTTTAGTGGACTGCTTTTAACAATACAGATTTGTGTGTCGGTACCAGAGATCTTGACAGCGGTCTTACTTTGTATTGACTCTGCTAATAAACCTTATGTGTCCTTACACAAAGCTTGAGAGAGGTTTTATTTCGTTTTTGATCTGCCACTAATTAAATGAACCACTTTTGACCATACTAAATTGTGTGTCTGTACCAGAGACCTTGACAGAGGGCTTACTTTGTATTGACTCTGCCACTAATTAAATGAACCACTTTTGACCATACTGACTTGTGTGTCGGTACCAGAGATGTTGACAGAGGGCTTACTTTGTATTTACTCTGCCACTCCACAGGTATGTTGAAGCTCTTGGTCAGCCAGGGGTGTTTGATGAGCTGCTGTACGGTGATCCTCCTCTTGGGGTCCACTTTCAGCATCATAGCTATCAGGTCCTTACTCTCCTCCGACAGCCAGGTAGGGGACTCATACTTCCCACTCTGTAATACACCAGAGAAATATCAGTTCCTACTATATAACAATAAACTCTTCGAGGCTACAGAATCACACTTCTCCCAGGGATATCCCACACATACATTTGCTTGATTTTTCTATTTCACTCAATCTGTTCTATATATATAATACACAAGAGAATATCACCTCCTACTCTATAATACAATCTCTGAGGCTACAGAATCATACTTCTCCCAAGGATATCCCATTTGATATACCCCATGCTAGATTTTTATATCTCGTTAAGTCTGTAACTCTGTCTGGTATCTTTATGGAACATTTAGCACAAAATTTAACAAAATATATTTATTTGCATGCCAATAAATAAGTTGCATTTAAAATACAGTATTTTGGACTTGAATGTATTTCTTGGATGTTGATAACTAACAATATTAATTATACATAAAACACAACCTACACCGTGAAATGTTTCTTTCCGTAAATCATCATTGACTACATTATTAACAGTCTATGCAATTGAGTGTATCTTGGAGGCCCCATACAAGTTATTTGTTAACTATGGTGAAACTAAATTTTTGTTTTTAAACAGGTGTGAGAAATAAATCTTTCACCAATAACTTAGCGATATCTGGCAATCTAATTAAAATTATATCTTCACATCGCTCCCATTTACTGATATGTCCACGCGACATATCAGTAAACGGGAGCGATGTGAAGATATAAGTTACGCAACATATCAGTAGACGGGAGCGATGTGAAGATACATTTTAATTAGATTGCAATATCTGGTAAACTGATCTCACTAAGATTTTGTAGCATGATTGCAACTGGAATATTACAGATTTCTTAACCCTTGACTGTGATTACCCCCAATCTCGCTTAGTTACACAGTCAACATTAATAATGTGATAAAAATTATACAGGCGTTATCAAATAGACAAAACATCATTCAAAATACAATCCAAAAGATAAACCAATGAGATTTCAAAGAAGCAAAAATCAGGATATATATTGTCATCATGATCATGACATACAACTCCTTTCCTGATGATTCAAATTTAAGATTTCAAAATTACCTGTATTTTCCTGTACAGTTGTGGAATCTTCTCATCATCAAAAGGGAGATAACCGCAGAGAAGTGCATACAACAGGATCCCCATGCTCCAAAGATCAGCCTGTGCAACACAATATTACAGCGGATTTTAATAAGGCAAGTATTCATAAAACATATTTACCATGGTTCGACACCAACACTAGTCCATTAGTCCTGGACTAGCAAAATAAATATGAAGGACTAGCAAATGTTCAATATTTGTTAGTACTGTTGACTAGATATTTTTTCCCACCCTCTCCCTATCAAATAATGATCCATTCCCGGCATTTACCGAGACAATAACAAGTAAAAACAACCAAGGACTAGATGAATAATATAATAACTAGTCATTTAGACTATGTAAGAAAAATAGTTAGTGTCTAAACCTGTTTACCAAACCATGGACTTAATGTTGGGTAGCTGTAGATGAATAGGATTTTTTTTATTCTACTTTGCAAATATTACTTTATCTTGGTTTCAATAACTGTGCTTTGATCTATTGCCTGCTTTGATACTGTACACTTTCTGACATCAACATTTCTTATTATACACATTGATAAAAAAAAAAAAAAATTGATAGGCTGATTAAATTTTAAGAAGTTGAAAAAATATCAAATAAACTTCAATCTGCCTATCAAATTTCAATCAATAATTTTACATAGGTCTTTTTATTGTATCTAGATTGGTTTGTTTAATAAGGCAAAAGAAATCTTAATTTTATATGAAGTTTTGTATTTATTAAAACACAAAAAAACAAAAACAAATCCTGCAGACATAGAAAAGAAAGCACACAAAATCAAAGTACAGCATTAGAGTATTAATCGGTCTTTATTTCTGAAAATCTTCTTTCGAAGCAATATATTTGTTTTTACATCCCCTCATCTTCGCTAGCCAAGTGTTCGTTTCCACTTTATGAATGTGTATACGAAGCAAACACTTGGCTAGCGAAAATAAATGTGTATACGAAGCAAACACTTGGCTAGCGAAGATGAAAGTGTATACGAAGCAAACACTTGGCTAGCGAAGATGAATGTGTATAGGAAGCGAACACTTGGCTAGCGAAGATGAAAGTGTATATGAAGCGAACACTTGGCTAGTGAAGATGAAAGTGTATATGAAGCAAACACTTGGCTAGCGAAAATGATCCCCTTGAAAAAAATTGTTTCAGGAATATCAAATGAATTTCGGCTAAAGCTTTATTTACCGATAATTCCTAAAGTATTCCAGGATTTAACATTTGTCAATTATGGGGTTTAATATTTATATTTATCAATTATGGGGTTTAGCCCATTCACCCCTGAAATTTTATAATGAACTATTCCAACCTTTGAATCGGAAGAGTTCAAATGTGTCTTCAGGGGTGAATGAGTTAATATTTATCAATTCTGGACTTTGGCTGAGATGAATGTTTCATTTCATTCAATATCACTTCCTCAGGTCCATATAACCACATATATTCACCCAAACAAAAGTCCTTGATTGTTATATTATAAGATGCTAAATAATGTTTTAATAATTAAACAAGACAAACGTATGAAAATTGCATGGAGTAAATTATTGTGTCTGGCAAGGAGCATTGTGATGTTACAATTGAATTGACGCTATAAAGTGAATATTGACCTGCTGTTTCTGAAAATAATAAAACTGAGTAAATATCACTATCACAGACTTTTGTGTGGTTATGATCGAACCAATGAGGACGTTGGAAAAAATGTGTGTCATTATATGTACATGTGTTGCGGCATTTTAAACCAAGTCAGGTAGTTTGTAGTTTTGACCAATGATAGCTGTAGAAAATTAAAGGTGCCACAACAGTGTAGTTTTAGGCAATAATAATGTTGCTGACTAATTATATTACTTTGTGGAAACCTCATTTATATAATGTCAGATTTCTCTGACATCTTAATCAAGGACAAAGCTGGAAATGATGTTTTCAAGCTTTCCGATTGATTATTTTATTTATTAGTTGTGTATTCTGTATTTTCATTGGTTTAAGTTTATAGAAATTTGATATTTTTTCAATCAGTGAAAAACAAACATGGTATTTAATAAATTACGAGTGCTTTTAAATTATTGATAAAGATGTAATAGAAGGGTTAGCTCCATCAAACTCGTCCCAATTTAATCGAACAATGGCCAAAATTAGAATATGCAGGAAAAAGTGTTGTCTTGACAACCTACCTCCGATCCTAGGTACTCTTTCCCAGAAACTAGTTCGGGAGCTGCATAAGCTGGACTGCCACAACAGGTGTATAGGTGGTTCTCCATACCTCCCTGTCCAAAACATATAGCTAGTTCGTTTTTACCTGTACAAGCACACTTTGTATTTTATATCACAATCCTGGCTGATTTGTTATTTATCCAGGAAATCATACTGATATCTAAATACATAGTTATCAATTTTTGAAATAATATTCCTTCATTCAATGCACGTCCTAATCACATTTTAACATACATACTCTAAGAGTTCTTATTTTAGCGGTCATAAACAGCATGTTAGTGAAATTTAACAGATTGACACATAGATGAATTGGTCCACTCACAAAATATGCAATAAAGAAACTATATACAGAAATTTCAATTAACGCAGTCATAAGTTAGCGCAATCCATGTTTGAAGTTCAAAAAGCGCTAAAATTATAATACCACTAAAATATGTATGAATCGACAGATACTTCTGGTCAATCCTAAAAACAGGAATGAATGTGTCGTAACACTGTTTAGCAAACCAAGATATATAAGCAAGATCTTGTTCTATACCTTTGGCTTTGCACACAATCCAAAATCAATCAATTTCAGATTTTGATCTTCATCCAAAAGTAAGTTTTCCTGGGGGTAAAAAATACACATTAATTTGTTATACAAGCAAAGAGCTACAGATAGAATATATAATTTTGTATCTTTAAAATATTAACAAGAGATATACAAACGGTATACAAATATGCCTGCAGACATCATGCAAGACTTAAGATTGATATGGTGTTTACATGTATATCTACTAAATCTTATGAGGTAGTGAAAGAAGTTGAGCTTGCAGAATGTATGTGCAAACAATCAATGCAGGCTAGGGTCCATAGCTTGGTGTTAAGAAATATGGAGTGAGTTTTATGAAAATTGGTCGAAACATTTTCTCATCATCAAGTAATGATTTTGTTGTTGTGACCTTAACTTTAGGTGTATATCGATCTTGATCATCAGGCGTAAGATAAATGTCAGGAATAATTATGTAAAGTTTATGAAATTTGGTTGAATATTTTATCAGGAAGTTGTGGACAAGCCAAATGTTGTGTTACCCACGTGCACCCCAGACTCATGAAAAAAATATTTTTACAACATGTTCTGAAGAGAATGAAATATAGATTATAGTACTTATACATTAGTACACTGTCCAGCATGTTTACATTTAGATATGAGTGCTATTATTGCCAAAAGACATGTTACATGCCCGAATACTAACATCAATTGTCCTCTGCTACTGAAACTATTTACCGGTTTTAAATCCCTGTGAGCGTATCCCTGGCTATGAATATATCCAACAGCTGAAACAATCTGACGGAAAAATATACGAGCTTCATCTTCTTCCAGACGATCTTTAGACACTATGTAGTCAAACAGCTCCCCTTCTGGACAGTACTGAAACAACAAAACAGAACTGAAACACCAAACAGATATGCTGTACACCCATTTTAAAATATCACAACAATCATCAAAGTGTAGCCAAATCATTGTGTTGATTTGATCTTTAATTCATGTATGTATATAACAAATAAGTGTACAAACATGTATAGTGTAACTGAATCGACAGTGATTTGATTGTTACAAACTAGTGCAAATTTTACACAATTGAGTATGTATACTGCATTGGTCATTTGCCTGATGGGTGTGACAGAGTATGGATCATACTATAGTCACCAAAATGTCCCATATAAAACATTAACTGATTCAAATTTGATGCAATCCATATCTACCAACCCAAAGGAAATCGTTAAATAGAAAAATCACATAAAGTACTGCGAGATGAATTAATCTGAATATATTTTTAAGTTAAAAACATTAATACCTGATCAGTATGGTAAAACTTTATATTGCTCACTATCTAGAACTCTACTTTCATTTCAATGCTCTTTACCTCCAAGACCATGAAGAATTTTGTATCAGTTTGGTAAAACTTTATATTGCTCACTATCTAGAACTCTACTTTCAAATCAATGCTATTTACCTCCAAGACCATGAAGAACTTTGTATCAGTATGGTAAAACTCTATATTGCTCCCTATCTAGAACTCTACTTTCAAATCAATGCTATTTACCTCCAAGACCATGAAGAATTTTGTATCGGTTTCAATGACTTGGAATAATTTACATATGTGTTGGTGACACAGAACTTTCATGGCTTCGATCTCAGTCTTCACACGAGGTAAATCTTCCTGAAAATACAAAAGTAAATGTGTCAGTAACTGAAATCAGTAACAAAAATGGACTGCAGTAGCAATGATATTAATTTTTTTTCCATAGTTTGCGAAAACTGTGGCTTTTGAATTTAACAAAATTGTGTCATATTTTGAAAAATAGGGACATTTTTCTAACTACACTGAAAATTGAAATTTTACCAAGTATCATCTACATGTAACTCAGACTAAGACATCCTCATTTACAAAAGATTTTTTCATTTTAGAAGAAATTTAGAAGAAAAAATAAATCAATGGGACTCTTTAAAGAGATTTTGGGGAAAAAATCTCTATTTTCTATAGGGAAAAAAAGGTCATTTTTTTCTTTTGATTGACCTTTGCATAAAGTTTGATTACGATCTGTTAAGAAATAAAGACACTACAGTGCTGACCCTGAATCTGACTGCACAGTCACGGGCAACAAATATACGCCTCAAGTCTTTCCCATAAAATGGCAGGGGCATAAAAAAGCAAGAAAATAGAACAACGTTCCTTTTAAATATCACAATCCTGATAAAATTGTATCGCAATAAAAATTTAGTAACACAAAATGTCAGTCTCTCACATTTTCCTAATAAAAACAATTACATTACATAGATATAAATGAAAAACCTGTCTAATCTGACACCCTTTGGGACATATTGGTCAGATTAGAAAAGATGGCGGAATGCACAGGTCTTATGAATTTGTTAGTTTAACTCATTCACCCCTGAAATTTTATAATGATCTATTCCAACCATTGAATTGGAAGCATTCAAATGTGTCTTCAGGGGTGAATGATTTAAGTTATCATTTGGGATTTCGTCATTACCTTAGACAGGATGTCCAAATACTCAGGTGTTCAATTATGGTCTTAATGTTATAAATAGCATTACATGAAAAGTGATGTCTCTTTTACCCCTACAGTTGGACAAAACCCCTGAAAATTCTGCCTTTTCAATGCTAAAGAAAATCTTATAGAGGCATCTGATCTAGAACAATGTATTACAATTTTTTTTATGAATGTCATCCAATTGGCGACTGTTATTTCTTAGATACAATATTCAACTACTTGAAAACCTACCCCAAGGGATTTCTTGTCCATGATCTTGATGGCAACCTTTTCTCCTGTTAAGGCATGATAGGCTAACTTCACTTTGGCAAATCCACCTGTAATATATCAAATGTTCTTCATGTACACACGATGTCTATGATGTCAGAGTTCCAAAACTTTTATATTCCAGAAATAATTGGAACTGTACTAAGAGGATTAGTTTGACCAGATACATAACCTGTTTGTCAATAGATGTTAATATAACGTTCCGAGTCATTGGTTAGTCAAATTGACAAAAGAAGAAAAGGAACCATTATGTTTTCTGAAAAGCATTATGACTCAAATGAAATTTTATAAGAACTTCATGGATTATTTCTCAACATTGTTATATTTTTTAAATATTTGTGTTCTCAAGATAGAAAAACATAAAGTGGATTTTTTTCTAAGAATATTGATTTTGCCAGGTTTCGCCTTGTTCCGGGATTGGAACTTTGCCTTGTTAATATTGGTTTTTAATCAGGAACTTTAATATTTTCCAAAAGAAAATATTGTCCCTTGGGGGTATTTCTCTTCACCTGTAATGCAATATTTACCTGAACCAATGGTTTCCCTTAGGTGGTATAGACCTCGTAGCTCAGAGTAGGATGAAGTCATGGTGAAGTCTGCAGGTACGGCCCCAACTTATACACTATCCAATTTGTCTAAAGAGGAGGAAATTAAAGCAGCTGTTAATGTTATTTCTAACTTAAAATCAAATCCCGGTCTGGCTGTGCAGTTTCTTTTTCCTGTTACAAAACTGGCGACTTGCCAACCCTTGTTTCAAGCACTGGGTGAAAACTTGACAAGGGGATAATACAATATATAATATTTATTCAGGAAAAGGCATACACAACACAATAATATCATATAAGTAGGTAATTTACAAAGTTGAAATAATTACTTTAACCTTATTTAATTTACCTTACCCTAATATAGGATTACCCATCTAAGCTTTACAACATTTATTTCCAATGGGGTCCCCTATAGGTATAAATATATTATAAATTTATTGTAATAAAAATGCATGTACATCACATCTTCAGATGTAGTGAAAATGATTAGATATATATATGACATAGCAAAACTTAATTAATAAATACAAGGCAAGGTTATATTATAGCCATCATTAGAAATACACAAATTCATTTTTTAAACTGTTTTTTCATCCCTTTTAGATAGTGTTGTTTGACTTAAATTTTGAATTTCCTTATATAATTGACTTGCTTAATGTAATCAGGAACATTATTCCAGTCTTTTGATGCACAATGGAAGAAAGTTGGGAATCTTGCCCTTTTGCAAACCCTTGTTTCAAGTACTGGATGAATGCTTGGCAAGGGGATACTTGAACTGTGGTTGTACTAACTACTGTGTCTTCAGGAGCTAAGACTTACAAAAAAAGGGGGGGGGGGGGACTGTAGCGGAACTTGACTGTCAGTTTGACTGAGTTTAGAGGGTCCCGGGTTCGAATCTTGGTCTAGCCATGCATTTTTCTGCTCCTTTTACATTTGTATTGGAGACATAATGCCATTTTTAAACACTGATAAAAAGGTCAACCAAGAAAAGTGTCTATCCGTTTGGATTCATTGACTAATTGGTGAATACATCATAAACGTTTCAAGGATAATGCTCCACTGATTTCAGTAGATATTTTAAAATCATACATGTTCATAATTTGAAATCCCATTTTAAAAACTGAAACACGATACATTGATATCGGTCTGTTATTTTGGATACACATACATGTACAGCTGACCTACATGTGAGTGCCCTATGGATACCAGTAGCAGTGAATCTCAATCACACGAACAGATAATTAACCAATCAATAAAAATACGATAGTGTAGTTGTGTGACACAGCCAATATTTATTGGTAAACATACGCCTCGGGCAGATTGTCAACAATTTCCCGCCCACTTTTTACGAACTAAATCTGGTAGCCTGGCGATATTCAGAGCCATGTCATTAAATATGCATGATACCATATGCATCACGTTTATCGTACCATAGTTATACATGAAAACTATTCCAATATCATGGAATTTAAAAATACATCATGCCGATTGGGAAATCAACATGGTTCTATCATAGATGATAGACCTATAGACTCGGGTTTTGAATATGTGAATATGGCTACAATCTACACCTGTCGGTCTCATTAGGGCGCTGAAGGTAAACATTGCCTTAACTCAACAATTATATAGATATAAATATGTAAATATTATAACATGTATATACCTGGAATCAATGTTACTTCCACAATCTTCTTATTGACATAATATAAATGGAATATATTATGGTTCCTTTCTAACCGGAAGTCTTCATTCAAGCACCTGCAATATTTGTTTGAAACTCGCTCACTTTTCTCGAGTAACCAATCAAACCCTTTCTACTATTCCTACAGAGTTATCGTTCTTTGGTATGGATATCCTGTGTAGACTCGCAGAAGCCCACACTTTTAAGAAAGCGTGACTCAAATGTAATGCTTACGATATGTAGAGGCAGAAAACGGTGCATTTGGGAACGATATAAATCTTACACATTCACTTTTCACGCCTTGTATTTGGTCAATTTAATTTTGTCAATTTCAGTATATGCCTCTGCTCCGTCTAGGCCTACTAGAAATATAGATCATGTATATATTTTATTTTGGCAGACTCAAAGAATTTAATAATTAAACATTAAATGAATGCGAGTGTGCTTTTAATAGTTTAATTTTTGATAAACTGACCTTCGATTTCCTGATAAATTAACCTTAAATGTCAAAAATAAGTTTTAAAAAATGTTTATAACTTAGAATTAAATCCTTAAAACAGATGAAATATTAATGGAGATGAATCGTTTCAAATGCGAGGTTTATACCTTTTCTTAATTAATATTTTGGGAAAATAAAATGCGCGGGATGGGTAAGTATTAAATAATTTACAAAATGATCCAATTTTAGCGAGCAGGCGTTACCTCGCTTCGACTACATGTTTAACTTATCTTGAGTATTTACTGGACACGAGAAGTCCTAGCGCGGGTAAATATTAATTCACCTATCCTACAATGAAATCGAAATCTCACGTTTCCTCTCATATAAGTTATATATGGCCATTATTGCATGAAAATGTAACCATTAATATTCAGAAAACATCGATATCAGCCGACGATTGTCATGGCTGTCTCGGTTGTTAACGTCATCGTTATCATAACGTCATCATCATCATAACGTCATCATCATCATAACGTCATCGTTATCATAACGTCATTATTATCATAACGTCATCGTCATCATAACGTCATCGTTATCATAACATCGTTATCATAGCATCGTTATCATAACATCGTTATCATAACGTCATCGTTATCATAACGTCATCATTATCATAACGTCATCGTTATCATAACATCATCGTTATCATAACATCGATATCATAACGTCATCATTATCATAACGTCATCGTTATCATAACGTCATGGTTATCATAACGTCATGGTTATCATAACGTCATCTATGCTTTTTAGCACACTTCTTTATGTGCGTTCGGCAGCGAGAACGTCTGCCAGCGTTTTGACAGTTTTTCTAAACAAGTTTGGATTGGTTTGGCTTTAAAGGGTTTAACATCCTTTTAACAGCTAAGGACATTTAGGGACGTGCCTCCATTTGTGTAATGCTGAACATATTTAAGCAGGGGATAACAATTTCCATTTTTTTAAGGACGTTGTCCTTGTATAGTCACGCTGTGGAGTTTGTCCTTGTATAGTCACGCTGTGGAGTTTGTCCTTGTATAGTCACGCTGTGGAGTTTGTCCTTGTATAGTCACACTGTAGAGATGTCAAGTTCAAAACGTTATCCAACAGACAATGTCTCATTTCACACCTTTGACATACCTATCTCATGTTTTACCCAGAGACATTTCTGTCTCAGTTTGGAGTGGTATATATATTTATCAGCTTTTGTACAGATACCAATACATTGGTATTTTGATACTGTGCAAATGTGAGAAAAATAATCTGTCCCGGCCTGGGGACAGAGCTATTTGCCTTTCTCAATAGTGAGGCATTGCCAAGAGAGGCGCTCGGAAACATTAATGCCTCCCTCTTGAAGTGTTCGGTTAATACAGAATGTTAAAACGTGTACCAGCAAAACGCACGCGAACGGTTCTGCTACAGAACAATCTTTATTCAAAGATGTCTGTTTCATTAGTTAAAAATTCGTACACGATACCAACATTGTATTTTATTTGCGCAGATTTTGTTCATAAACAAATGTTCGTTATAAATAAACTTTACTTATTTTACAACAATTATGAAACAAGTTATTCCAACTTATATTTAGCACTCTTGTTGGTGCACAGGGGGTCCTAATGCGAGAGGAAACAGGAGTACCCGGAGAAACCCCACGTGATACCTTTTCAAGTCTGATGGGGGTAGGCCTATCGAACCCCGGCGGTCTTGGTATAAATGGCGAGTGCATGCGTTATCTACTGTGCCAATTGACAAGCGTTTCTATGATATCAATATATTTGAAAAATGGTGATATAGTAATTTTACTTCTTTCAGATGGAATAAAAAGCCAACTTGAAATGAGTGCAAACCCCGTGGAAACATACAAATTCAAAAATGAATGAAGCACTAACGAAATTCACGGAATTTTGTCGACGTTCACATTGTCCACTGGAATATAGTTAGTTATGTTTGATTTTCCTTTGTCCAGTTGGAATTCATATTGCCTATGAATGACAATTGAAAGCAGTTCAATACTTATTTTTATCATTTTTGGAATTTGTTCATCTCATAAAAAATTCGATTACCATTATTATTATTCAGCATTTAGTTCAAATAACGTATGTAACGTGTACGCTTGTTCAATGAATAGAACAGCCATCGCCCAGGGAGTATGCAACGAAACAATTATGACGTCATAATAATGATGACGTCAACAATCGGTCCATGGCATTCATAGCCTATATGAATGCCAACTGAATTTCGTAGGGTTATATAGTGGCAATGCCATTCTATGGTAAATATTGCGTGGTAATGTCACACATACAACGAGTAACACGGCCCGACTGTTGACATTATCATTGTTGTGACGTCACAATGGTAACGCTGGATACCACTTTTTCTTGAAGAAACCTTAGTTGTATATTATTGAACAAGGAAAAGAAACTGAAGTTTATTTTAAACATATTTATTTGCCAAAAATAATGACTAGATGCATGGGCAAATGCATATCAACATGATGAACGCAGTGTCATCCCGGCAATATTTACATCTTATCACAAATATTGGAAAAATTAGAGAGTAATATAATAAGTTGTATAAAAAAAACAATTAAAACAAAGAACAAAGAGTAAAGAAATTAAAATTCAGAAAGACAAATGTGTTTACGAAACAGAACAAAACGAACCGACGCGAAATGAGCAGATGATGTATTTCATCTCGTTCAGTTTTGTTTCGGTTTCGTTTCATCATGGTTTTATCTTAAAATAAATCAAAAGAGAGTTACAAACAGAAGATGTTATGGCTTCCAATTCAGATCTTAGCCTTTCTCGTATTCTACTGCGATATTGCGAAAAAATGACTCAGTTATCTGTTGCTTCGGCAAAGCAATAAAAACAACTAAATTGTGCTTTCGTCCAAGCCTGTCTCCAACGTCTACTAATTTTGAAATGGAAATGAAAAAATAAAAATAGAAATTGGGAATTATTTTATGGGTTTTGTCTTTGGTAAACGACGAAATAACTCCTTAGGTACTAAGACGAATAAAAACAGAGAAACTATAGAAAACTGACAACTTAAAGCATGGTGCCAAAAGTGTTCGCGATTTAACCGGATTAACTATATTTCATGCATGTCTTTCGTTTTCCACTGAATCTTCCTGAATAACCATGTTTCTAACTTTAAATCCGGATATTTCGTCAGAAACCACCCCTTGATTATCATTATTGGAGACATGATATGTAACATAAAAAAATAAGGACTTTTGTCTTGATCGATACGTCTTTACATGAACCTGAGTAATATCGATCTCGGGCTTCGTCCTCGGTTGATATCACTCTATCAGGTTCATATAACAACGCAGTGACCTCGACAAAAGTCCATAATTGATGAATACACATATGTGTACTCATATACTAATTAACTACACGGACATAAGCTTTATATTTTGCGTGCTTTTGAATTTGTAAACAAAATGCGTCATGCAAGATCGCAGTTCATGAAGTTCTACAAGGAGGTATCATTATAAACACGCCGAGATGTATCGTTCTCGGGTGGCGTTGAAGGTTGCACCGCAGCTAAAAATAAACAAAAGCATAAGTTCTATTTTTAAAACTGTCTAAATTGATGAACGCTTTTCGACTAAATCGTAGAAGTATTTACCATATTTGATAATCCTGTATTTATCAAATTAATGTATATATAGAGAGGGCGAAATTCTCGGTTTCTTAATGAAGAACAGTTATAGTTCACGAGTGAGGTGACTATTTTAAATTTTTCACAAGGTCGTCTCTGACGTCACAAATGATAAATACCCATTGTTATTTTTCACACTTATCCCTGTCCCCTGGTTGAAGAATTGTGAAAATAACATCAAGTGTGATTAGTCAAGGTGTAAAGAAATTTAAAATCACTTTATGTTTCAATGTAAAACCTTATATTTTACTGATAAAAATGTAATATAAACATGATTTATTCCCTCTGGGTATCGATGTACCATTGGTAGTTATAACAAAAAACAGTAAGGTGACAATCGAAAACTGATTTATAACATGCTCAGATGATTTTTGTCGAGGGTACAGATAGAAATTGTTAAAACTGGGTTACTCTTCTCATCCTAAATCTTTATCTTATGTCTTTATCTTATGTCTTTATCTTCTGTCTTTGATTTATCTTATCGCTCTCCCAACTCCCTCATAATCTTACAATCTCTCAACCAATCCGCCCCACTAAACTTATCAGCATATATACCGTATGTTTGAACCTTTTACCATTACGTATAAATTGTAGGCGAAAAGGCTTTTATTTTAAGGTTTAAGCCGAATCCCATTTCTTTTCAGCGACATGATATATTTCAAATTGTTTTTTTTTTTTTTTTCAAAAAACCAAGATTTTTTTACTAACATATCTTTAATTACCTGTGGGTGGGTTTTTTCGTTGACGACAACAAAGCACAGTGACGATAGTGAGTGAAATTGACAGCACAAGGATTAGTACACCGAGAGTGACCGAAACTGGAATCGCCCATGAACCTGCGCATACAAAACACATTCTTGTACATAAAATGTAAAAACAAAAAATTGAGACCAATAGGCATAAAGTTGAAAAAAAAATCAATCAAAAATGTTCTTAGTATAAATGATAAAAGAATATTTTTATTCTAAACATTTTAATTTTGGGACGGGATAATCTTGTAAATGTTCTTGATAAGTTATTTTTATATGCTTTGGGGCCGTGCGTCATACGACAGATACAGATACGAATTTCGTTTTTAAACTAGTTTAACCGAAAAGAGTATATTTAGTATCACCGAGTTCAATTTAAAACGAAGAGTTGCTGCATTGGTCCGAAAAATGGAATACCTGGTGTTGGCTGTTCAGCGGGAGTAGATCTAGATCTAGTTGGTGATACTATTTCTGAAATGTATAAACACCAGCACTTATTAATATTATATGTATGCGTCAGACGGTTCACATATAATATTTTTAAACATTTTAAAATCAACCCCGTCTTCTTGATGTCAAATGTAAACACGACAAGATTAGCAGACGAGCTTGTGTGTACATAATGTTTGTGACCTCATAAAAGTAGTTATTCTTCCGGGTCACATCGGTGACGTCAGGTTTATTGTGGAGAACGTGCAAAGAGAACGTATAGCTTGTCTCAACCTTAGAGTGAAACAGGGAAATCTCATACCGGTAAAAGTAAAGATAAATCTGTCCGGGGAAAGAGAAAAAATGACGTCACCATACTACAGCGTAAATTAGTGCTTAAATGTTTGGAATCAATTATTGTTTGAATTCAACAATTTGATCAGTGAAAACAAGTAATAAATTTTCGGAGAAAAAAGAGTTCGGATGCAAGGGTAAACAAACCTGGCTTGATCACAGGTGCTAGCCTCGTCTGTCAATAAACTTATACTATAATAGGTGTACTGACAGACGAGTCTAGTACCTGTGGCGTGATCATTAGGGTAAAAATACAATAGCATAGAGTCCTATCTGTACGAGTTCCTGAGGTGAAACACAATCTTGAACATTTATTATCAAATAAACGATAACACATATACCGACCCGAAGTGTCATACAATGTATGTGTTACTCACAACTGGGCCTCTTAGGCCTACGTCACTGTTGTGAACTATCTAAAATTTTATCAGATTGTTATGACATATCTATTGTATGACTGTCTCTTAAAACAAATAAGAGGATTAATTATCCATGACTACTGAAAGTGATGTGAATAGTATCAAATATTTCAAACTAATGTGAATCAGGATGCAACAATGCTGAAAACGAAAAAAAACAAAAGTCGATGTGGTCATATCCACAGTGGCTGTGAAAAATTATTAGAATATGAAACCCTGTTTCAGATTGCTGTAATGTTAGCCACAAACTCAGTATCGTGGAAAAACATCATGCAATTGGTGGGACGCTAACCCCACACATACACAATGAATCTGACGAGAATCTCCCTCCCCTTTCTTACACACACACAATGTTGGGAATCTCCCCGCTACATACACCCTACACACACAATGTTAAAACTCTCCTCGTCCCCACAATCGCACAATGATGGGAACCCCACTCCCACACGATGATTGGAACACCACCACCCAATCCTCCTCCAACACACGCACACAAACAATGATGGGAATATTCCCCCTACACCCCTACACACAATGATGGGAACCCACTCCCACACGATGATTGGAACACCACCACCCCATCCCCTTCCAACATACGCACACAAACAATGATGGGGAAAAAACCCTACACCCCTACACACAATGAAGAGACACCCCTTGCCCCTTTCTTCCGCCCATCTCTTCGCCCCCTCCCACACGCACACACAATGATGAGAACCCCACCCCACACAATGATTGGAAACCCCAATTTCCAGCCCCACCCGTAATAGTATCATCATTTCACCAAATACTAACCTATTGGATGACATGTCTGTAAACACTGGCTTGGTGGGACCTGTCTGTTACAAACATCTTCGTTACACCTCTCACAGACTGCGGGCTCGGAGATATCATCACAATAATGAACCCCTTTTGTACAAATGTCTATGCCACACCTCCAAGTGAAACGGTTTTCTGTTACTCTCAAGGATCCTGTCCAGGCGTGACTGGCGAAAGCACAAATTAAGAATACAAGTTTCATCTTTTTGACCGTATTTAAGTCGTTTGTATCGAACAGCTTCTGGTGCGACACTGGCGCATTTAGTATAGGGAAGATAGTTTTATAAACACACAAATGAAAATCAAAGTTATTTCTAAAACTTATGCAATACCATATTGTTATCAGGTTTACTTTTATCATCACCCGAGCTGTATTGGTCGAGGGTGTTGAGGTACGGGGTCAAGTATTGGCATGGTCATATCATAACATTTGTATCATAGATAATACACGATATAAATATTTTTAGGCGACATTTAAAGTTTCAAATTTATTGTAATTGAGGCATAATTTTTCTGAAATATGTTAACAGGGAAGGAAAACACTAGTATGGCTTTTACTGGGCAGATATGGAATTTGGGTCCAGTGGAGTCAATTTTGTATGAATAGATGGTGTGCCCCCAGACCCGAGAGGCCACATGACTTAGCATAAGGAAATCCGAATGTATAGCAGTTCGACCGTTAATAAAGAACTACCCTGACTGTTGCAAGATTTGTTAGGAAGGACTACTTGGGCAAGTTGATAGTATGTGGCTGTAAAGAAGTTTGTGCATTTCCTGGAGTCAAAGGGACAGGGCCTTAAAGGAGATTTCTTGTGCATTTTGCTTCGAAATCCTATTTCTCTTAAATAAACGTACAAATTGTGACCATATTTGGTTTGAAATATCACTAGGGCAAGCTGACCATATTTATATAAATAAAGACAGATCATCACCATGATAACCACGTACACATGTAAGGCGAATATAGAGATTACCTTATCAATGCATACATAATTGGCATTATTATACCTTCTGTTAAAATATCGTAATCTGATTGGTTAAGAAAGATGTAAACATTTTCAATGTTACTTGCTCGTTTTACAAAGATAAAGAAGACAGGGTGTTATTCCAAAAAATATCACATGCGCCAAACGTATGCGTGCACGGTTCGTCCCAGTGCCAGGGTGTTATTCCAAAAATTGTTACATGCGCCGAATGTATGCGCCCCTGGTTCATCCCAGTGAAAACTTTTCTGAAACGTTTCCTTTAAAAATAGTGAAGTGGTGAAACACCTTAACATGACACTCGGTATAATAAAATAAAAATCACATTCATGAGAGGGCGATATTGCATATTTTCACCCCTTTATATACTGGGGTATTGCCTTGTACCATGGACTTACTGGTCTTGAAAAGACAAAGTACATACTAAACTAGCCATTGACACGTCTCACATGGTTGTGTCACACGAATCTTTCTACTATCAATATTAACCAACCCGCAGAAAATGTCTACAAACATGCTGTCGGGGTTGGTCCGGGGTCATGCCCCGCCAAGGGCATTTACTCCCTCGATCATACTATGGAAACAATTGAGATCCATAACTTATTACCATATATACAGTGGCTGGGAATGAAGAAACGAATGTACTCATGTTACTAGGATTATCCCTCGGGCCTATTTCACCTCCGGTACTTATCGCCTAGATCATAACATGAAATCAGAGAACTTCATCCCTATACATTGAATCTTTACCTAACACGGAAACAGGTGAGGTCCTCGCCCTAATTCAGGGGGATTCGGCTCCATATGCAATACATGTCCTTTGTGTTTTGTCCACTACTAAGGATTTATCCCGTCTTAAGGCTCACACAGTTAAGCAACTACGCGACTACAGATAAAACCTTTTAAAATGTTCACTTTAGTTAGCGACACCAGAAGATATATTATTACTATATCAATACCTTATAAGTTTCAGTTTCAGTTTTCGAAAATTATCGAAAACTATGATAATTTTGTACTTTGACTTTGCATATATACCCTTGATTTAACTGTGACTCAGGCTCAGGTGTTCAACGGTAAACAGTTTAATAGTTCCACCAGTAAAACTACATTCTCATTGAATTAAGAGTTTAAAAGTTAAAATTCTTTATAACTATTTTTTATATACAATTGAAGAACTTTGAGCTACGAAAATGTTTCTGCATCAAAATATGAGGGATTCTGGCGTGATATTCTAATAACAGACAGTAATTGGCCAAATTAATGGGTCCTGTCCTGACTGGACTTCCGGCTGCTCCCATCAAGCATGAAACGATCACTACATCTTCACCAATTAACGAGTTCATATTCATGTGTAGTATCGAAGGACCATAGGATAACCTCGCATCAAGATACATAGCACTTTGACCTATGCTTCTTACATACATGATAACATTTTCATAATGACATCAGCTGGCATGACTATATCATATTTGCAGAGTGTCAAGGTGTGATCAGTTGCCTCTTGTAACCTGGTACATTACACTTTTACCTGGGCTATATACATACCTTATGAAATTTTAATAAATGCCTGTTTTATTTTTCATAATGACATCAGCCTAAATCATATTTGCAGAGTGACAATGTGTGATTAGGTGTCGTAAATTGGAACATTACACTTTTATCTGGGCTGTTTACGTACCTTATGGCTATCAGGTATGACTAAATCACGCTCAGTGTAGTGTCGCGAGTCTTATGTTGATATTATGATGATTCATAAACAGTTTAATACATGCCGATTTACCCAAATATGGTCATCTTCGATGAGTATGAATGTAACACAACACTTAAGTCCATACTGTTTTAGGCAAAATTCGCTAATTTCATGTTGCTAGCGTGTACAACGAATTGAGAGTGATTATACCCATCTTGTTAAAATCAAATAATACAATTTTGATGTTTGCAAGGTTTTTCGAATCTTTTAATCAGGTCACAAAAGAGACTGAGATATTCCAACACCGGTGAATTGTTTTTATGAAGAGATCGGCTTTAATGTCTTAATAGAGACTCAGTTAACGGCGAATATATCAAAATTTCACATCTCAACTCCATTTGGCCTTTTAAAATAGGCCTCTGATTGGTCGAAGTTTAGATGTTGTCTGATTCTGCCCAGAATTGGTACCTAAGGGTTTTACGGGAGGCGGAACACAATGGTAACAGTTTCGAAAGGTTAAATTGCCATGGTAACGAAATAGAGGCCTCTGATTGGTCGAAATTTACATGTTGTCTGATTCTGCCGGGAATTAGTACAAAGGGGTTTTAAGGGATGAAGAACACAATGGGAACAGTTTCTAACAGCCCAGTTGCCATGGTAGCGAAATGAGTGCCTCTGATTGGTCGAGATTTAGAAGTTGTCCGATTCTGCCCAAAATAAGTCCATAAGGGTTTTTAGGGGATGCCAAACGTGATGGTAACTGTTTCGAAAAGTTTAGTTGCCATGGTTACAAAATAGAGGCCTCTGATTGGTCGAAATTAAGTTGTTGTCTGAATCTGCCCAGAATTGTTACATAGGGGTTTTAAGGGATGCAGAACACAATGGTAACAGTTTCGAACAGCTCAGTTGCCATGTTAACAAAATGGAGTTCTCTGATTGGTCGAAATTTAGCTGTTGTCTGATGTTGCCTTAGTCCCTAAGTCCAACATGGGTCGTTTGGGGGACTTCTGTAACGGCCTTCCGTTACAATTATTACTAGTTATTATTATTATTATTTCTTCCACTTTCTTCCACCGACGAGGTTTCAACATATTTCTCGAAAAATGTAGGGCGGAATTCAACGAAACGTTTCATGAGTGGTCATGTATGGCAGACGGTGCGCAAGAGTTTTTTTTGTTTTTCGATTGGTCAACCGACTGGTCAGCCGGACGGCGGCCTCTGATTGGTCGACATTTAGATATTGTTTGATTTTGATGAAAATTAATATATAGGGATATTAGGGGACTGTGAATTCAACCGCATAGGTTTCGTTGCCATAGCAACCATATAGTAACCACACTAAGGCCTCTAATTGATGGAAATTTAGATAATGTTCGATTTTGATGAAAATTGGTATATAGGGATATTAAGGAGACTGCTAAGTCAACCGCATAATTTCATTTTCATAGCAATTATATAGCAACCACACGAAGGGTTCTGATTGGTGGACATTCATATATTGTTCGATTTTGATGGAAATTGGTATATATGGGTATAAGGGGAATGATAATTCAACCGCATAGGTTTCGTTGCCATGGCAACCACATGGAGGCTTATGATTGGTCGAAATTTATATATTTTTCGATTTAAATGAAAATTGGTATAAAGGGGTATAAGTTTCGTTATCATAGCAACCACAAGGAGGCCTCTGATTGGTCGCAATTTAGATATTGTTCGATTTCGATAAAAATTGGTATATAGGGGTATTTTGGGACTGTAAATCTAATCGCATCCGTTTTGTTGCCAAAGCAACCACACGCTTATACGTACAACTGTATCACACGTACTATGATATGGGAAATATCTGTGCGTTTCATTTACACTTTTCACAGTCTATGCAATCGTGTAATTTGATATACATAGTATAACTTAAAAGAACCTTGCATCTATAATCGTCACTGTTAAAGCTGATACCCTTAACTGATAATTTGAGATAAAAGTTGATGATCGAAACTGTTTGACACGAACCTAGTCAGTGCATTATATTGTAAATACAGCCTAGGGATAGACATATACCTTAAAAGAAGCTGACATTGATAACCGTCACTATTGAAACTGATACACTTAACTGATAATTTGAGATAAAAGTTGATGGCCAAAACTGTTTGACACGGACCTAGTCAGTGCATTGTATTGTAAATACAGTCTAAGGAATAATTTGTCACATGTACATCGTTAACCGATGAAAGGCTATAAGTTTATAGAAAACAAATATGTTTGTCCTGTATGTTCGAAATAAATCATTGTTATTAACTCACTAAAAACACGCTAGGGTTATTTTTCCAGTATCGCAGAAGCACAGCATTAATGAATTTTTCATTAATGCGACCAATTAAGCAAAATAAAATTAAAATAAAAAATAAATAAATAAAGTACTAGTTATAATAATAGTAATACAGTTTCAGACTTAGCTCAGACGTAACTGGAGAATCGAGGATGACTTCGCCTATGAAATCGTCCGTTGTTTATTTTGTCCTTCACATTTGATAAGTATGATAAGAGAGATAAGTAACACCCAGTCGAGATTTGTTTGTTAAGGGTAGAAAAAACGCAACGACATTTGTTCATAATATATATCGTGTTATTGGTTTTGCCACATTTCATGTATTGCTATATAAAATTATATGTTATACCGAAAATTAACGGTTGCTTATCATGGAATTGCGCTCTACTAGTTCCTCGCTGTTTCGTGCATGTGGTCCTATATGATGACATCTGTGCCAATGAGCCAATGGTATAATGCAGCGTGCGTCCTTGACGGTCGTCCTGTCTGTTCGTCAACTTTTATCTTTAAATAGCTTCATGAAAGACTCAGGGTCCTGATATTTACCCAGTAGGTACCTTGTATATGGAATGCTGTAGAGTTCATCATATACATTACCTTGACCTACTTTCAATGTCCTACTTTCAATGTCAAGGAGGGTGAAACATGTTTAAACCTTCAAACTACATTATCTAGAGAACCATCAAGTCATGATACTTGGATGTGTGACGAATATTTTTGTTAACCTTAGTGTTATAACCTGGTGACAGGGGACCGATGGGATTTTTTTAACATAATTACGATTATATCATAAAAGCGGTTACGCTTATCAAGTTTTTTCATATTTTTTTTAGTTTCGACTATCGAGTAATATTTGCTTTTCTATTAAATTTTGACTCAATTTACCTACTAAAGAATATGAAAGTTACATTTCGCTAAACTTTCCAGTTTAGGTATGAATTCGACAGTTGATAGATGTGGGAATTAGTCCCTTTTATTGACTGTTTTCAATTACCTTTTTAAGAAGTTTAATATGGAAGATTTAACGTTGTAATCAATACATAACAGTTATTTATCTTACCAGGACGACGTCACACAGTGAATAATTACGTCGCATGTTTTGGCACCCGTTCCGTGGCATTGACTTGCACTGGTCAACATTTTTAGAAATTACAAAAGCTAAATAAAAATAATAACAAAATCGCACTGTATGTACATATATATATGGATTGCATTCTGTTGTGATGGGTGTGAACCTCGATGGGTCTTCAGACAAATTTGATATAAACTTCGCAGTTCATTAGTTTGGTCTAAGGATAAAACAAATCCTAGGTCATAGATCTATCTAATGAAACCATTTGCATCAAGTTTGGTAAAGGTAGGTAAGGTAGGTATAAACTGTTAACATTTTTGTGAAGAAAAACATTTAGGAATTGCCAACACATTTCACACGTATGTAACACACGGTGACAAGACACATTCTTAGCGGTAACGTTGGCAACCATTTTGTGATACCCGTAACTGTAGTTACGATTATCGGCTAAGCCACAGTCAACTAACATGTACGTGTACAGTATTTATTGTGCAATATAAAACACGGAATTGAAAATTGAAAATGTTCAAAACGTTATTAACTCAGGCCAAGGCGGTCTTCGTATATTATTTTTTAATTTTACATTTTCTTATAATCGCTATGTCTTCCAGCATAATACAAGAACATGTTGATTATATCCTAAATGCATACATGATTGGGATTTATCACATAGCTGAAGAGTACATGGGAAGTAACTCTATTTCTCCTCTATGAAAGCTATACTCGCTACCGATCATCCATGCGTGGGTTTATGGTTATTTAGTGTTTAAATAGTTTCGAGTTTACCGTCATCAAGCACGTGTGAATTTCGACAATTTGTCCTGTCTGCAGAGAGTAAGTCTTTTTTAAAGATGGTGGTATAGGCCTGTCCTAATGTTTTACAATTACTAACAGGAGACTAGCTAAAGTCCAAAATATGAACAAAAAAAGGGCAGACAGGCCAGTTAATTTAAGCCACTGTAGTGATAATTCTATGTTATAGATTCCACTCCCTTTCAACAGAGATTACAAATATGGAATCAATTGCTTCCTGATTATGGAAAAAAACTCTGGAATAAACTCTATAAACTTAACATAATTTCAAAGGACAAGACGGTCTGATCGTATTTCAGATAAACAATGAAATGTATAATACGGGCCATTCAAAACATTATGTTTAGCAGTAGCGTAAGGTGACAGTTGAAGAATCTAGGGTAAAAAACAAACCGGAACAGTCAGATACCTTGTACTAGAATTTTATTTTAATATAACCTGTTTTAAAAGATAGATATACCAAAAATCAGCTGATATCATACGTTGAAATTTTATAATAGATCATTTTACCCTGAATAAATATTTTGAGTACATTTACCCATAATTATAAATGTTACAGTGACAAGCTCTGACTTACAGCAGGCCAAGTTTACTGGCTTATTCCATCCACGCCAGTAACTTACGATCTTACGTAAAGCACGAAATGCCACTCCCACCCATTTAAATAAACCCTACCCATCACAGTTTGATATGTATTCAGGATAAGATGGCTTCAATATTTTTAAACGTTGTTGATATGAAGGAATCAAAATGTCTTCGTGGTAAAATATGTAACTTTTTACAATAAATATTGTATAAATGTAGTAAAAAAATATAACAATTGTATACATTTCATCATTTTTAAGTTTGAACCAGCATGTAAATTAAACGATATAAACATATATACCAATATATGCCACTATTAAAAAATGGACCGTATTAAAATAATTTCAATGGTATAATTATGAATAAATATGTCAAAAAGACTTGGCACAATGAATAATTATCACAAATCAACGAATTGTATATCAATATCATAAATAAATATATGCTGTACGCCACAGAGAGGGCAAAACATGAGAATGGTAACAAATAATTAACTTATTGTTTCTTCTACAAAGGAACTTTTGCAAGGTTTCCGAGAAGACACATTCGGAATATTTCGGTTCAGGACTGTATTGCTGTTCTTCCGAGCCACAGTTCGTTCTTAAATGATTGGTTGAGAAAACGTCAGTCATTATAAATCAGGCAGTTCGTCCTAGCCACTGAAGCTTCCGGGGAGTTGTTATATTTCCAATAAGGAGGTCAGGGTAAAGCCATGTTCAACTCCTGCATTATTATGGTTTTCCGACCTAAAGTAAATTCATTATCATCTGGCTTACGATTGCGGTGCATGGTCGCTGACCTGGGTCATGACACATGCATTGATCAACTACTTCAATCAATTTGGTTACCCGGAATAATGCGATTGTGTACCCAAGACCAAAGATATCTGAGGCACGTGTTGTCGGGTTGCCTTCTCGGACCTCGGGTGCGAGTTGAGTGCACCTTGCATTTGTAAAACCGTTGCCCCCGTATTTTTTCACAAAGCCACATGAAGCGTGACCGAAGTCGATGTATCTGCAACATAAAAAAGAACAAATACTATATATGGCGTAAGTAATTGTTGTACATCTCAATTGCAAATATATATTTATGTCCTGTTTTCATCTGAAAGAGTGAGTGTGTGGGAGGAGAAGTCTTTGAAATCCTTTAGCTTGCACATGAATTTTTTTTTTCAGTATTAATGAAAATGAAACTAGTTACAGATTTGCATCATGGATGTATAATCACGTTCACAAAGTCCGATACTGGGAATCCTTGACTCAGTCTTACCGAGTCTTATTAACGCCATTACACATCAAGTTGTATCATTAATCAATGACATTTTCGGGATAATTAAAGTTTGAAAATATAATATGCATTATGTGGATTTTCCATGATTACTTTCCGTTGATATATACAAACTTCTCAACTACTTTTACACTTTTATAGATTATTAGATTAGAATTTGAATATATTAGGATTTCCATGTAATGAACCAATGAAACTTCATTCTAAACAGTCTTAAATATTTAATGTAAAATCACGAACAATTAGTGATATCACTGCGAATATTAAAATTATAAAAGACAAACTGTCAACGAGGTTTTCAAAATAACAAAGACAGGGAAGAATTTCGGGTCTTTGTTTTATCAACACTTCTCCTGACAGATAAATGAATATTTGAAATGTTGGAACAACAGACTCACTTTGCATGTATATCGTATCCATCGGAGGAGAACACAATAATATTGTCATCTTTGATGTCGTTCAGAAGGACATTTTTTTCATGAATGGCGTGAAGACCAATAGTGAGGCGTATAGCAAGGAAGATCTTTTGTCTCTCATCTAGAGTGTTCTCTTGTAGTTTCTGTCGCAAGGTCACGCCCGACCCAACCATCTCCATCACGATCAGCAGCTTTCGTTGATCTGTTGGGTCTGGTAGCAGTCCATACAATTTGGGAACATATCCAGTGTCAGATAAGAGTTGCATTATCCTTGCCTCTGAGATAATTTTGTGTCCATCTTCCAGAGCATGATACTGAGACTTGATCGCAACTAGCTGGCCAGTGGGGAGGTGTGTTGACGTAAAAACCTAAAAATGAATAAATTTATTGATTCAGTTTTTAAAATATGACGAAGACATTATCTGTATTTATAATGGAAAACTTCGTGATCTGTCTGCGATCACTCTACAGTAACAACTCACAACAAAGAAGCCAAACCGAACATGATCACTTTTGGAGGGGTTATTCTAATATTGTTAAATATTTTCTAAAGTCTTTCTTTACATCAAAATTGTGATCCAAATAAGCTATGATAAAAAACAAGCATCTTGAACCATCATCTTTAAATTCTACTCACCGAACCAAACATCCCTGATCCAATGACATTAACCTTATCTTGTCCTTGAAACTTGCTCGAATTGTTGTGAAAATTATTATGATTAAAATTTAAAGGTGGCTTAAAACAACTTGCTATAGCAAACAACTTCATCTTCGCTTTCTTAAATATTCGCGCTCTTCAACTTTCTATGCTGCATCTTGCTGTTGTTAGGCTTCTCGACCTATGACGTCATGTGATTATCAAGGTAGAGTTAATCACGTGACTCTTACATCCGGATACGGTAACGTTTATGACGTCATACAAAATCGGGAGGCTAGGTCTTGCTTAGATGGTTAGGATGATTTGATAAATTAAACTTTTTACGACTACCAAAACCAACAGTTTTGCTCAAGGTCAAATTGTGTATAAGGTTACTTAACAGTTCGAGAAAAAAAAGTGGAGAAATAATTTATTCTTTCAGTGCAATCCGGGATACATCCAAATTGTCCGTAATCCGAACACGAGTAACACTTACCGTAATTATCTTGGTCTCGTGTCACGCTGGATGTAGCGAAGTGTTATAAATAAACCCCATTCCATCGTGTTGTGCGCCATCTACTCAGTGTTGTAAACCCAGTGTGATATTCTGGTCCGCTGTTGCTCTGATGATCCTATAGACCTGATACCGCTATATTAGCAGTACTTTTAATACGTGTAAGTCGTGTGGATGGTCTGAGCGCTGCGCTATATCGAAACCAAAAATGTAAATGGACTTGTTGTCGCCAATTCACTGTGTTAAGCATATTAAATGTCTATTTCTTATCGAGGACATTAATTCAACACGGATCTAGACTTCAACAAATTCCAAAATGACTTTATGACTTTCAATATTTCTTACTACATTTAAAATAAATTGTATCACGAAAATCTTACTCTTTTGTAAATCTTACTCTTTTGTAAATCTTACTCTTTTGTAAATTTCCTCGGTGGTATATTGTATTTGAAATAATTATAAATTTTATTTACATGTATTTAAAAGTTATACTAATCACTCCTGATGGCCCGGATGTTAACGCGGGGGNTCAGGCAGGTGAGTAATATTATCTGTAGTAAAAGGATGCGATTTTTTATTAAAATTGAGACAAATGTTCAGTATAATTTGTTTAAAAAAAGTTCCGGACGTATATATTAACCAGATTTGCTAACGTCACGCTACCACAATTGGTACACGATCAGAAAATGGTTCGAATAGTATTTCAATATTAAATTGGTGTAGGTTCCTCCAATAGTATAACAGAGATATTTTAAGCGTACACGATGACTTCAAATGAAACACGTCAAAAAAACATTAAAAATGACGTACATCGACGATACTTTGGAGGATTTTGAAGGGGTTAATTTTGGGCATGTTTAAATGTTGATTTCTGGTCCTTACAACCGGATAACATGAAAGCGTATATGTACAGCCGTAGTTCAGTATGTTGTATATAAAAACAATATCTTTTGTTGCAATTGGCACATCAACTAGTAGAAATAAAAATAAGTTTCATAGTCTGTGCTATTGTGTACCAGTTTGTGTACTTGAGTCCCAGAAAATGAACTCCCACGGGTAGTCCTTGTCAAGAATCAAGAAACATTCCAGATACCAGATTAATATTAGCTGGTATATTGACAAAATATTTGGCTGTTAATTAGGATAATTTGTAAATTTGTAAATGCCGAAATTTGACTCTTTTCAACTTTTGAATTTGGAGAAAATACTGGAATTTCAGGCAAATCAATATTTTTCGAAAAGATTTACAGTTTTATTGTCATTCAAAATCATTTAAGATAACCAAACATTTTATAAAAATGGTGTTTTATTTTTTTGTATTAGCTGGTATATTGTCACTTGCCATATTTGATAAAATCACTACATTTGGTCATTATGTAAGGTAAGTTAAAATTTGAAGATATATCTGAATATTTTGTTCCTGAAGGAATTTGACAATTTCACCTTAGAAAATTGGGGGAAATGAGTAATTTTTTAAGGAATTTTTTTTTTTCCAAAATTCTTTTTCAAATTAATTTGATGTAAATAACTCTTTTCCTTTGTAAATCTCTTTACAGAGGAATAAAACATTTGATTGATTGATTGATTGTTCATATACACAAGAAAAAAATAACTACCTGCCATACATAAGATTTGAGAGTGTACACTTAAAAAAACCCACAACAAAACATGCTCATCGTTTACCTTCATGAAGCTGTAACTTTCAATATTTTGCTGTAACATTGCTTCTTATAAAAACAAATAAAAGCACAACGATATCTCGGAAAAGTCGACCATGATAACAACATAACGTTACGTCAACGTAGTTTTCCATGTGATGTTTACTTTACGATACTGCGAATTTCAAAACAAATACTCAAATATATCACTTTTACAAATGACTTTTCAGCTTATATTTAAATGATATAATGACAACCCGGCGATACAATAGAAATGCCGTTTTCAAACATTCCGGTAGTCTATCCTAACAACCATGCATCCATCATCTTACTCGGCCATTCGGAACAAGTAGCAACAACGAATTATAATTTGTGATAACAAGTAACTAAACACGTTTTCTTATGTGCATGTACTGATAAACGTTTTCTCTACTAGTCAGACAATTCGGACCAAACCTTTCTCTCTACTGGCCAGTTACAAGGTAATTCTGGCCAAAACGTTGTTAAATGAAGTCAATAATCCATTCACTTTAGTTTCATTGTAGACCAAAGCTTACATTTAGCGTTCTTAGTCCTATCCGGATATCCACAACCGTCTACACACAACTACTATCGCCACATGAAAACTTTCCGGAATCCGCCACCCGGAATACCGTTTTTTGTTTATCTAGCCCGAGTGTCAATAGCCACTCCGATTTAGTTATCGCTGATAAACTGTCAAAATTGTACGAATTGTAGTAGCTTGACGTTAGATTCAACATTATAGGATACCTCATAAAATGTTATTCACCTTTATAAATTTACCTACATTATATATCATACCCTTTAGTCCGATATTTGTCGAGAGCTATTCTTGGGTCTGACACGTAAACAGTCATAACGTTGTATCAAACAAATGTATGATGCTTTATACATTCTTTGCAAATACCACTATATAAAATCTCTTCCTTATTTGTCGACAAACACTCGTGTATCTTTACAGAAAACTTCTATGTACCGCCGCATGCTCAAAACTTGAAGAAAATTACGGGAAAGCCCGAGCGTGGTCTGTTTGTTTCCTTTTTGTCGATAATATCTTCATGCTCCATAACTCTGTCGTATGTGATACAGTATGTTTTTCTGTCCATGTTCCCGAAAACGATCAAAACAAACTATTTGAATTTCTAAGCGGACCCAGACTAAAACTTTGGTTACATTCAGTGTAGTTCACAATAAACCCACAGGGCTCGTTTTCCTGAAACTGTTCTCATGTTCAAGCATGGATTTTGTGCTCGAGCTTAATTTCTTGTTCTGGTTATAAATTAATAAACAAAGTTTATTGTGTCAAATGTTTGAATTCATTTAAAAAAAAATTGAAGCCAAACACTGTTTTCAATGTTTAAATTTTTACTTTTTGATCATTTGACATGACTTAAGGTGGCTCCACACATCGTCATCAGCGTCCATTTTCGTGACGTACTTCCGGAAAAAGTACAGCTCGGACTCAATTATCTTGATCGAAATGTGCATGTACACCGTGTCGTCATTTCCGTATTGCGTATCGGGCATTCAACGTCGTTGTGCAAATTATAGTTACACCTTGGCCGTTTTCGTTTAAACGGTCAAACCGATCGGACCACTGTTGTTCGTTTATTAAATAATGTCGGACCTAGTAATCTGATGCTGCTTTCAGGCGAGCCGTGAGAAAGCCTTGCAAGGCCTGCATATACATTTGCAGGTCCGCCAGGATTTATACCCAAAATTGTTACATTTATAAACGGTCAAACCGGTTGCTCCGCATACACGAACAGGCCCGTAGTAAACAATAGTACACGTGCGTGCCGATGATATCATGTGTCAACACCCGATATCGAGATTTTACCGGGAAATGTATGATCACACGTATTTCAGGAATAAAGCTTTCAAATTCATAGACATAAACACTCACGGGAAGATAGTGACATGAGACCAAACGACCTCAAGAAGGTCATATAGGAAACGCATGGAATACGGACGTACCGACCACGATTTTATAAGCTCGAGGTCGTTACGATTTTCGCTGTTGAGGAAGTTTCGCTCTGTCGATTAAATCGTGTTTACAAATGTAGTCTACTTACTCTGTGAAAATAATGTTTTGTAAAATATCAAGATACCTATAAAATGCATGTGTGAGTGCACGTGAGAACGGCATACCATGCGATAGCCTCTGGTCACATATGTACCTGACATGTAATTATAAACATACCGTGAGTTAGCGGACTGTGGAATGATGTCCAAAGTGTACATGACTGAGGGTAATTTGGTTCCATTAAAGAACAATAAATTGATAATTTTGATATCATATTTTTGATTTATTTCCATCATTTTTGTTATATGTAAACAGGGACAACTGTCATTGTGTAAATGTCACCCCTCTGCAAAAAGTTCCGATTTTTTTCAAGGAAGATAACTCTTACCCGGATCGAAGTGATTGTAAAATGTAAAATAAATTAATTATAAAGCCATTGTGTATATTTTGTTCAATTTCCCATTCTATATGTATAGATCTTTGTGTCCTGTTGGCTTTTAGCTTGTAGATAATCACTTTTATCCGTTCAAATTCAATAAAAAACAATTTGTGTAACATGTGTTACATATTTTGCGATAAATAAAATATTTGTAGGGTTAATTAGAAATGCTTCTTTTCATTTTATTATTGTTGTTATTGTTCCGAACAATGTCACACCCAAAAAAACCTCGGAAAATATTAAAATTGACGAAAATTCAATTTTTTGGTATTTTTTCCAAAAAAGTCCACTAACTATCGGAGTGTTTAGATTTTCATAAAATCAACTCTACATAGTTGCATAACCATTGTATGAAAGTTTCAACGAATTTCGCTGGTTAATTACGAAAGTGTGGAGCCACCTTAAGCGAGTTACAAGAAAGTTGGTTTTAGCACATAATCATTGCTTGTATATGAGAACGGTTTCATGAATACGGACCCCGGATCCAGGCAGATATCATCGAAATCGTGCTGATATCGATAAGAGTTATGATACGAGTAGATACTATAATATTATATTACATATGTAGCATTTCGCTTGATATTTTAAAGGGGCTGCTCGGGGAAAAAATGTCATATTTGCTAAAATGGCATACACATGTTTAAAATACCTTCTTATGAAATATACCGATTCAAATTTTGCTTAACTTCACCCCCTAAGAGTAAAAAATATAATTATAATAAAGAAATCCTAAATCGTCACCTTACAGTCTAAAACTCTCAATTGACCCAGATCACTGATGTAATTTTACCGCATGCGCGTCATCAACAAGGCCAAATGTAAACATCGCGGCGAAAGAAAAAGATGCATGCAAAAGTCATGACAGGCACGAGGTATCAATACCGTTATATATAACAACAACATATAGGTAGGAATACTACTCTTGCATCATACATGACCTTTGAAAACAATTATTTCCGTATAGTATTGCTGTCTTGTCCGCTAGTTAAGTCGAACACGGCTTCTTCACTGCCTTACTTTCGAAACAATCACGTGACATACATAAATAGATCTGCGCTAAATTTACGCGGGGCTTCCCCGATATTTCAGTGGTCAAAACTGGACATTGCAAGCAGATCTCGACTATCATATTGCCGTGGTATAACTTTTGGAAGGCCAGAGAACGCATTTAGACCAATTTATCTGTATTTTTTTCCCCGACCAGCCCCTTTAAGCAAGTATGCGATAATTATGATTATAATTTCCATAAATGTAGTAAGAAAAACCATTGTATTCCGTACACATAAATTTGGGACCCGCTTATTTCGGTATATATATATATTGACTTCGACAAAGATATTATCTTAGTGTAATAGGCAGTGAAAACGGATAAAAGATCCTGGCAAAATACCAAACCCTGCTGCGGTATTCCCTTGTCTGTGTTTAAATAAGCACGAGGTGAAAATGCCGACCTTTATTGTATGTATAGAATATAAACATGACATGTCATGCCATACATCACGTATAAGCCATTGTTCCTCCATGCCGACACCAGTGTATTCTGCCACATTAAGTTGACGACTTTGACGATATAATAATGTCACTACATGTGACGTCATCATACACCTTAACTTCACTGGGTAGTTACGCACTTTTTACATTGTCTCAGTGTTGAACACAAGTCGTCAAATCGGAGACCATCAATTCTGTGAGAACACCACTGGATTTCGACGGTAAGTTCAAATTGTGTTGTGATCAATTCTTCATTTCTAAAGACAACCTGCATACTGCTCTCTCTTTTGGTCAGTAAAATTATCACTCTGTCCGAACATTTTTTTACATTTGTCAGTCAAGACCACTATTGATACAACAACTTTTCACTCTATCAACTAGATACAATATCTATTAACAAGGCGTTTCTGATATAAACCCCTCTCTGTTGATCTATCCCACAGCAATCTCTCGTCTGTTTGGTCAGTTACAAAACCATTCAGACCACAACACCGACGCAAGTGACCAGTTGTCAAAACACAAGTCTAAGTGGTCAGTTACAAGGTCATTCTGACCAAAACGTTCTCCCTGTTGGTCATTTATGAGGTAATTCTGGCCAAACTGTTCTCCCTGTTGGTCAGTTCCAAGGTAATTCTGACAAAAACGTTCATTCTGTTGGTCAGTTACAAGGTCACTTAAGGTGGCTCCACACATCGTCATCAGACTCCATTTTCGTGACGTACTTCCGGAAAAAAGTACAGCTCGGACAGTGATCTCGAACGAAATGTGCATGTACACCGTGTCGTCATTTTCGTTTTGCGTATCAAGCAATTCAAAATCGTAGTGTAAAAAAAGTAAACATCCACGAAAACCTGAGAACTTGTTATAGCTATATTCGAACCTAAACTAAGGTGTCCAGAGTAATTTTACATATTTTAGGGGTTTATATCGACTTTCGGTAAAATGACACCACCAATGATCTCGTAAAATTACTCTAAACACCTTTGTTTAGGTCCAAATATAGCTATAACGAATTATCAGGTCCCTGTGGTAACACCTAGTACACGTGCATGACGATGATATGACAACACTCACTATCGAGATTTTGTTGGGAAATGTGTAACCACAAGAAAGCTTACAATACAAAGACATAAACTGACTCACGGTAAGACACTGACATGAGACCAGCCGACTTCAAGAAAGTCATTCATTGTGTACCGACCTCACATGTGCATATCACGTGCTTACAGGAGTTCACAAGCTCGATGTCGTTACGATTTTCACTGTGGAGCCAGATTAGCTCTTTCGATTTAATCATTTAAACAAATGCAGTGCACTTACTCCTGTAAAAATAGTGTTTTGTAAAATATCAAGATCCCTATGAAAATGCATGTGTGACTGGGGTGCACGTGACAACGGCATACCATGCGATAGCCTCTGGTCACATATGTACCTGACATGTAAATACACCGTGCGTTAGCGGGCTGTGGAATGATGTCCAAAGTGTACACGACTGAGAGTAATTGACAATTGAATCTGATATCATAATTTTACTTCTTTGCATCACTTTTGATATATGTAAAAAGAAATAACTGTCATTGTGTAAATTTTATCCCGCTGCAAAAAGTTCCGATTTTTTTTCAAGGAAGACAACTCTCACCAGGATCAAAGTGATTGTAAAATGTATAATAAATTAATTATAAAGCCATTGTGTTGTTTTTTTTTGTTCAATTTCCAACTCTTTATGTATGATTCTTTGTGTCCTGTTTGCTTTTAGCTGGTATATAATCACTTGTATCCGTACAATTTCAATTAAAAACACTTTGTGTAACGTGTTTTATATATTTTGCGATAAATAAAATATTTGTAGGGTTGATTAGCAATGCTTCTTTTCATTATTTTATTGTTCAATATTTGTTGTAATAGTTTTGAACAATGCCACACACTCAAAAAATGTGAAAGTGTTAAATTTGACAACAACAAAAAAAATCGGTATTTTTTACAAAAAAAACCCAGTTTATCGTAGTGCTTAGATTTTCATAACATCATCTCTTCATAGTGACATAATCGTTATGTGAAACTTTCATTGAATTCTGCTGGCTAATTGCAAAAGGGTGGAGCTTCCTTAACCATCCAGGACACTCGTCGGCAGTGCAACCGTCAGCGGTAGGCATATATCTCAATTGAAGAATGTACAGCCGTTGAATGATGTAAATGTACAAGTTGTCGGTGTCGTGGGGTCTGTACCTAGTCGGACGTTTGGGTGTTAGAAAGTGACCACGATCGAGTAACCGATTGCGAGTCGGAAGTATTTAATATGAGTGTTATAAATAATAAATATATTTATCATATGTTTACTCAGAATATGAGTGTTTTTGCATATTTGATAACTTCTGACCACTCCTGATACCACTTCCGGTCACCCGTGTGATAAGTTTCTCGTAATGCATTCCCCCAACCCCCCACCCCCACGCGATAACAATTATGGTAATGCACCCCCTGTTCGGAACACCTCTACTTCTGTATTGGATATGGGAAGCGCCCGAAGCGTTCCGAGTGGAATCCGGATTTGCGCTGCCAGTTGGATTTTTGCTTAGACAGTGTGTTCAGCAGACGTCAACATACAAAATGTTAACAAACCAGGGAGAGGAAATACTTAATTCTCTAGCGTCTTGTAATAATCTGTTTCAGTTGACATTGTTGATTAAATTATCTAATTGTTTTTCCTGTTGATTTTTTGTTACTTGAACATATGATAAAAATTTTATAATATGACCATTTTGATATCATATCCCTTATCAGCCCTCGGTCCCGATATCAGCCCTCGGAGCCTTTGGCCCCTCGGGCTGATATCGGGACTCTCGGGCTGAAAAGGGATATGATATCAAAAGGGTCATATAATAACCTCTAAATATTTTAGTTCAAAATAAAAAAAATATATTAATAGTACAATGGTGCACAATATATAATGTTTGTAATGTTTGTAATGTTTAACATTATTTCTTGCAACTGAGTTATCTCGGAGATGGGGAGATAATTCTTCTAAGAAACGGTACTATGCGTGGTAATATGAAATGGTCAATGTGTGTGAAAGTAGCTAACTGGTTGCACGATAATCGATAGTGTATTCATGGTCTAATGGAAGGTGTTTTCAGTTGGTAGATTCATGTTGATAACAAACATCAAAATCGTAAATATAAAGATATGAAGGTCACCGAGTATTGACACTGGCATGTTTATTTCGAATATGGGAGAACAAGAATCAAACATGGGTACATTCTGTATGGTCCGTGGACAGGAAAATCTCAACCCTCGGGTTGACATTTCCCTGTCCACGGAAGCCGAGTATTTCACAGACAAACTTTAACCTGAGGTAGGGTTGGGATTTTCCATGTCAACGAACCACACTCATGTAAGGTTCTATTAGTTACCCCCTAGGGGGAGATAGCCTCGTGCAAAATGGCGCGATCTAAGTCATAACAATAGTATGATTTGTTTTGTTTGTTTGTGTTGTACAAGGACGTGCCAGGTTTTGGTGGTGGAGGAAAGCTGGAGTTCCCGGAGAAAAACAACCGACCTAAAGCCAGTGCATGTTACGCTCACTTTTGCTCTCTACACCCCTGGAATATGTCATAGCAAAATTGAAGGCACGCGGCTAGCTATTTGATTGGTGTCAGGTAAAAAAAAACCTGACCAATCACTAGGCTGATACTTGTCCTTTGAAGATTACAAAGGAGCGACGCCCGACTTCAAAACCTGTCAAATTTTACCGTTACGCGACCGCGAGATTCTTTTGATATACATCAAAGGACCAAACTAGTCTTTTCGACTCATCCACAAGGTGCTGCACATTAAGCCTTCGATTTTGCTATGACACATTCCAGGGATGTAGAGAGCGAAAGTGAGCGTAACCCCTGGATATCGAGGATGGCGACTCAGTTGTGGGAGCTATTTATAGCAGAATGTCAGACGTCTTCACCACTTGGGCACAGCGGCCTTCACAACAATAGTATGACGTTACGTCAACAGTAGCAGACGATGGGAGACAACTCTGAATTTGCTGGAAAAACATACAATTAACGCTTATATTTCGTGCAATCACCGCTTGTCAGCGGATTTGTGAGTGAAACAGGTTGAGAGGAAACAAGCATCCCTCGGGATATAAATCTCGAATGTCTTACCCTCGGCAGAGCCTCGGGTAAGACTATCAAGAATATCATCCCTCGGGTTGGAGATTTCTCTGCCACATCCTCAAGGTAGGGGAAAGTTTTATGAGTCACCCTTAGGGGGAGTAAATCTCGTGCAGAATAGCACGCGCTGAATTGTGACGTCATTAAAAGAGAATGGCGTTCGTGATGTCATAATAAGGTGAATGGCGAACATTCATACGCAAAATATGCTAATTTTGTTTACAAATAAGTAAACTGTCTTTGAGTTGTGCCTCAAGTATTAATATTGTAACAGGAAAGAGAATGGTGTGCGCCCACCGGGGAACGAACCCTCGATCCTAGTCGAACGCTCTACCACTGAACTAAAGGGAAATTCTCTCTAGATCGAAGCTAGAAGGCGACCGTAATCCTATGCACATTTAAAATCTGCCACACTACTCCCCCCTTTTAAATGTGTTCGCCCTCGAACACCACAACCCAGGTTCTAACTCCCTGTCACCACAGGGTGTGCCACGGATACCATTTGTAACAGGAACTCGAACAGTGTGCTTCCACCGGCGATCGAACCCTCGATCTCCAGTTTCCTAGTCGGACGCTCTACCACTGAGATAAAGGGAAAATCCTTTAAGCTCGAAGCTAGAAGGCGACCGTAATCCTATGTACAATTAAAATCTGACACAATATCAACCCAATAAATCATCCCTCGGATTGGAGATTTCTTTGTCACACGTAAAATGTATTCTCCTTCCGCAGACAATGTTATGATCTCCGATTCCTCCGAAAGCTTTTCGCAGTCATAGAGCCACTTTTCCCCAAATTCATGAGGTTTGACGTCAGCCACGTGCCGAAACATGTGGTGTTGGTTGGCTGGTTACTTTGGGAAAACATGGCTGCGCTTTTCGGAATCACACAAGCCAGTTACAACATGTGTTTCGGCACGTGGCTGACGTCAACCTCATGAATATGAAAAAAGTGTCTCTATGACTGCGAAAATCTGTGAAACTCGGAAAGTGCGCGTGTCTTTGAAGGAAACGGAGATCATGTCTGAGGAAGGAGCATACATTTTACGTTCATACTGTTTAAAAAAATCATTATTCCAACACTACTGAAATGATTTTTGTACATCAACTAGTAATTTGTTTTTTTAAGCAAGAAAGTTGTGTGGGGTCGATTTTTCGACATCGAGAGCTTTCCTCCCTTCTCGTATATATCACCATTGGGGGAGGCATTGTTTAATCACCTAATACGTGTTAAATGACTCTGAACACTTTATTTTAGGTCCAATTATAGTAGTTACAAATTATCAGGTCCCTGTGTCAAGGTTCAGTCTCTCGAGGCTCTGTCACTCTGGGTTTAGTCCTTTATTCAAGGTAATACTTGATCAGTTTAAGTGCCTCCTTTCCTGTGTCTAACTCCGAGTCTGACCCATCATCCTTCTGTATGTCAACCGGTCCTTGTCGGCATTCGTTTGTGTGAAGTGTTATTATGTGCTCCCCAGCTCCACTTACCAGTTCTATGCTGCTCCATGTCTGGTCAGCAATGACAATATTACCCTTACTGTCATATACAACTGTTATAGGATCAAATGGTTTATAATCGGTCTCCTTTTCATGCATCCCTTCTCCCTCGTAGTGGAACAGATATTGGAGAATTGGGTTGTAAACAATGACACGACACCCGTAGTTGTCTGGGTTTCTAAAGTCACCATAGATTAATTGAGTACTCACTAAAGCCATGTTACCAGTAGGAGCGCACTCTGCGATGGACCGTATGAAGCCCATATTTGACGTCTCCACAATGGCTTCGTGTAAGACCCGGCCATCTGCTGTGTACAGCACCAACTTGTATCCCTTACTTTTTCGTATGCCAACCACTACCCGGCCCTCTTTTGTCACACGCAGACTGTACGGGTCACCCTCGGTTTTGAACCTTGCAACTGGTGTAGATGGTGCAGGGATTTCACATACAGTCCTCTCATCTACACAACAGAGCCACAGGCGACATGTGGTGGGTGCGAGACTGATGTGTGAGATGTCTCGTCTGTGTTGTATCATCTGTATGACTTCACCTCTGTTGCTGATGGGGTGAACTTTGTTACTGTCAAAGTCACAAAGCCATGCACCTCCATCAGAAGTAGGACAGATCGATGTGATGTCGCTTGGGTATGAGAACTGCGATATGACATCTGGACTCTCACGAAGTTTGTAAAGAACATCTTCAGTGATGCCTCGATCCTTACCGATAGATTTGGACAGCGTTTGCCTTGCAACTGAACCTAGTCTTGTCTGAAGGTGATCAGGAATCTTCATTTTCCCGACGGCATGCTCCAGATGACTGTGCATGTCCCTACCTGGGATAAACTCTGTCATGTCTGTGTTGGGTGTATGCGGGAGATCCAAGTCCATTTCCTGGAAATCTGATACTGAGTCATACACAAGTACCACAGTGCCTGTCTGGAGGGTCTGTTTACTTTCTGAGGAGAGCTTTACTCAAGTGTCTTATCTGCCCTCAAGGTTTGTGATGCGGGTCACAAGGAGGTTCGTGGCCGCCTCTTTCATCTTGTGACATGTTGTTAGATACTCGGTTATCTGGTCTAATTCCAGCTTACACCCGTCTCTTCGTTTTATTGTGTTATCAGAAAGTGTTTTGTAATTTGGTCAATATGTAGAAAGTTCATTCTTCGACAAAATTATTTCCTCGTTTATCTTAGGAATCATGACGTCATCTGTGTTATTGTAGTTTACTTTTTCTGTTCTTTTGCAATTTTGGTCAGTTCCGCCAAACTTTGTTTTTCGTGAGTGGTGATGGAACATTCGATACATATGAGTGCGTTACAGTCCTTACATGAAAATACAACCTCATTTTTCAAATGGCAAGCACACATGTTATTCCCTTTAAGTCAGATAAGGTACTGTCCCCTCAGAAAAGATATACAAAACTTGATTGACATGATGGCGCTTGACTTGAAGCTGTAGTACAGGTCTAAGGGGAGGTAACTCCGGGAGGATTGTCACATCATCTTTTGTTGATATGTGTAATTTAAGAAAGAAAATAATTAAAAGTTTTAAGAGAAAGATAAATTGTCTAAATTTCGTTTAAACGCTAGAACGCGCACACTATCTTTTGCGATTGGCTGAAAAGTGTCTGTACAAGCATATAGTGTTCATAAAAAAACCCAGCGACTGTTAGGAATTGTACTGTTATTTCGGATATAAATATTAATTTGAGCGATAAAATGCCATAAAGTGGCAATGGTGTTAGAAATTGTATTTTACCGAAAAATCGACTTCCGTTAATTATTAGATGGGAGCCTCACACACTATCTACAAACCAATGACACATCAAGTCTCAAAATCTTGTTATGATTGAAGTAAAATAAGTTACATATGCAGTTTTGCAGTTTGTTGGAACATTAACGAATATAAGGACTAAAATTAAGATGTATTTTTGTAGCTAGCCGGGGTATCAATTAAGTTTGTTCAAACAAATAACTTGGAACAAGTTCTCTGGTGCCATATGGGACATTTTAGAGCGTATTTTAACTGAGCAGTTTGTATGAGTATATACATGGTCTCTTAAATCAAATGTTTAGAAGTTCGTCTCTAACCAATGTCTGAATGGCCGGTAATACTATATTTGTAGCCGAGCAGAGCGAGATGGAGACTTTTTTAATGTAGGGGTACATTAATTGTACTAGTGTTTGAGTGATCGTAGATGGTTAGACGCCTTAACAGCTTAACCACTCGGCAATGACAATGGCAATTGTTTTATTCTCATATATACAAATGGGTCACAATAATATATGGTGGAACAGGATGGACATAAGTATTGTAAATTTATCATGTCATTAATATCGGTAATACATTTTGCCAATGATGTCAATTCATGTTGTTTCACTATGTGCGTTCGGCAGCGAGAACGTTTGCCAGCGTTTTGACAGTTTTTCTAAACAAGTTTGGATTAGTTTGGCTTTAAAGGGTTTAACATCCTATTAACAGCTAAGGACATTTAAGGACGTGCCTCCATTTGTGTTATCCATTTTTTAAGGACCTTGTCCTTGTATAGTCACGCTGTGGAGTTTGTCCATGTAGATTCACGCTGTAGAGATGTCAAGTTCAGAACCTTATCCAACAGACAATGTCTCATTTCACACCTTTGACATACCTATCTCATGTTTTACCCAGAGACATTTCTGTCTCAGTTTGGAGTGGTATATATATTTATCAGCTTTTGTACAGATACCAATACATTGGTATTTTGATACTGTGCAAATGTGAGAAAAATGATCTGTCCCGGCCTGGGGACAGAACCCTTTGCCTTTCTCAATAGTGAGGCATTGCCAAGAGAGGCGCTAGGAAACATTAATGCCTCCATCTTGAAGTGTTCAGTTAATACAGAATGTTAAAACGTGTACCAGCAAAACGCACGCGAACGGTTCTGCTACAGAACAATCTTTATTCAAAGATGTCTGTTTCATTAGTTAAAAATTCGTACACGATACCAACATTGTATTTTATTTGCGCAGATTTTGTTCATAAACAAATGTTCGTTATAAATAAACTTTATTTATTTTACAACAATTATGAAACAAGTTATACCAACCTATATTTAGCACTCTTGTTGGTGTACAGGGGGTCTTAATGCGAGAGGAAACAGGAGTACCCGGAGAAACCCCACGTGATACCTTTTCAAGTCTGATTGGGGTAGGCCTATCGAACCCCGGCGGTATTGTTATAAAACGCGCGTGCACTGTGCCAATTGACAAGCGTTTCTATGATATCAATATATTTGAAAAATGGTGAGTATAGTTATTTTACTTCTTTCAGATGGAATAAAAAGCCAACTTGAAATGAGTGCAAACCCCGTGGAAACATACAAATTCAAAAATGAATGAAGCACTAACGAAATTCACGGAATTTAGTCGACGTTCACATTGTCCACTGGAATATAGTTAGTTATATTGGATTTTCTTTTGTCCAGTTGGAATTCATATTGCCTATGAATGACAATTGAAAGCAGTTCAATACTAATATTTACCATTTTTTGAATTTGTTAATCTCATAAAAAATTCGATTTCACCTATTATTCAGCATTTAGTTCAAATAACGTATGTAACGTGTACGCTTGTTCACTGAATAGAACAGCCATCGCCCAGGAAGTATCCAACGAAACAATTATGACGTCATCATAATGATGACGTCAACAATCGGTCCATGGCATTCATAGCCTATATGAATGCCAACTGAATTTCGTAGGGTTATATAGTGGCAATGCCATTCTATGGTAAATATTGCGTGGTAATGTCACACATACAACGTTGTTGTGACGTCACAATGGTAACGCTGGATACCACTTTTTCTTGAAGAAACCTTAGTTGTATATTATTGAACAAGGAAAAGTAACTGAAGTTTATTTTAAACATATTTATTTGCCAATAATAATGACTAGATGCATGGGCAGATGCATATCATCATGATGAACGCAGTGTTATCCCGGCAATATTTACATCTTATCACAAATATTGGAAAAATTAGAAAGTAATATTATAATTTGTATACAAAAAACAATAAAAACAAAGAACAGAGAGTAAAGAAATTAAAATGCAGAAAGATAAATGTATTTACGAAACAGAACAAAACGAACCGACGCGAAATGAGCAGGTGACAGGCATTCTCCCTCTAACTACAGGCCAATTTCCTTATTATCTACAGTTGGAAAAGTGTTTGAGAGGGTAATTTTCAAATACTTACATAATTATTTTATTGAAAACTCACTTTTTTATAAGCGCCAGTCTGGTTTTTTGCCTGGTCATTCTACTGTATATCAGCTCATTGAAATTTATCATAACATCTGTATTGCTCTAGAAGAAAAAAAAACATGTATGTATGGTATTCTGCGATATTTCTAAGGCTTTTGATAGGGTTTGATGATTAAGTTAAAATCCTATGGAATTTCAGGGGAATTGTATGATTGGTTGGAAAATTACCTATTTCAGAGGCACCAGAGAGTCTTTTTGAATTCTTCTTACTCCGACTTAGGTTTCATTGAAGCAGGTTTTCCTCAAGGTTCGATTCTTTTGTTTCTTTTCTATATTAATGATATTGCTGATGTGTTTGAATCAACTTCTCGTCTTTTTGCAGACGATACTTCTTTGTTAAAATCATCCTCTTCATGTCTAGAAATCCAGACTGTTATGAATAGAGATCTCGAGTCTCTTAATGCATGGTCTCAAACTTGGTTAGTAACACTCAATCCAGAAAAAAACTGAGGTAATTTTTGTTTCAAACTTGGTTGAAATTGATGAAGATTTACAATTAGAATTTAATGGCGAATTTTTGAAATTTTACTGATCATCATAAACATTTAGGTGTAATTTTTAATTCAAGTGCAAAATGGGGTGATCATATTTGTGCAATATATACTTCAGTTATGAAAAAAGTCAACGTCTTACGGAGACTAAAATACTTATTAAATCGTGATAATCTCTTAAAGATTTATAAATCATTTATTTTACCAGTTTTAGAATATGCTTGTGAATTGTGGGATGGTTGCACAAATTATGAAACAGAAATGTTAGAGAAAGCCCAAAGAGAATCGTCTCGTATTATAACTGGCCTTCCATCATATGCACGAATTGAAGACTTACTTTTTGAAACTGGTCTAGAAACTCTTCCGAATAGAAGAAAACGCAGAAAACTCCAACTTTTGTATAAAATGCACAACAAATTAACTCCAGACTATTTAAATTCTCTATTGCCATCTTCCGTTGCAGAAAATAACTGTTATACCCTTAGACACAATGATGATTATAGAATTCGTCTTTTCAGGCTTTCTCTAACAAATTCATCTTTTATACCTTCAACACTTCGCGGTTGGAATTCATTGGACCTTTCAGTACGATCATTGCCCTCATTACATTCTTTTAAAAACTCATTAACTTCAAATGTAAAATCTCCTCCACCAATTTACTTAGGTTTCGGAGAACGTAAATTGAACATTTTGCATACTAAACTTAGACATCAGTGTAGTCCACTTAACTATGATCTTTTTAGAGTAAATCTGGTCGATAGTCCAGTCTGTCATTGTGGCCATCCCTGTGAAAATGCCTTTCACTTTTTTGTGAGTGCTTACTTTTTAACAACCAAGGGCATACCCTGCTCCTGAATTTGAATGCCTTGCATGTTGATTTTAATTTAGAACTACTTTTGTTTGGAAATAGTCAACTTTCGGTAGAAAACAACATGAGTATCTTCAGACATGTGCATCATTACATCAAATCCAGCAATAGGTTTTGATAGTAATGATTAATTTTCTATTCTTATTTAAGTTGTTATATGTGTTTATGAAATAGTATTTCATTATTTTGCCCGATTTATTTGTTACATTGATTCTGTTCGTTTTGAAAGTACTCTACCAGGTTGCATGTCATGAAATCTGTATAATTCATAATTGTTTCAAATGCGGATCAATTTCTCAGTTTCCAAGTTTAATTTTCTAGGTAACACCCCTCCCCTCCTTCACTCCCACCCCCTCCCACCCCTCAGTTCCCTCCTTCCTCAACCTATCTTTTCCCTTTCCCAAAAAACATATACACGTTTTTTACAGTATGTATTGAGGAGAGGACTCTATTAAGTTGTAATAACTTGTTGTCCGATCCATTTGTATATTTGTACAATTAAATATGTTTAAACTAATGAGCGGATGATGTCATTTCGTTTCGTTCAGTTTTGTTTCGGTTTCGTTTCATCATGGTTTTATCTTAAAATAAATCAAAAGAGAGTTACAAACAGAAGATGCTATGGCTTCCAATTCAGATCTTAGCCTTTCTCATATTCTACTGCGATATTGCGAAAAAATGACTCACTTATCTGTTGCTTCGACAAAGCAATAAAAACAACTAAATTGTGCTTTCGTCCAAGCCTGTCTCCAACGTCTACTAATTTTGAAATGGAAATGAAAAAATAAAAATAGAAATTGGGAATTATTTTATGGGTTTTGTCTTTGGTAAACGACGAAAGACCTCCTTAGGTACTAACACGAATAAAAACAGAGAAACTATAGAAAACTGACAACTTTAAGCATCGTGCCAAAAGTATTCGCGATTTGACCGGATTAACTATATTTCATGCATGTCTTTCGTTTTCCACTGAATCTTCCTGAATAACCATGTTTCTAACTTTAAATCTGGATATTTCGTTCAGAAACCACCCCTTGATTCTCATTATTGGAGACATGATATGTAACATAAAAAATAAGGAATTTTGTCTTGATCGATACGTCTCTACATGAACCTGAGTAATATCGATCTCGGGCTTCGTCCTCGGTTGATATCACTCTATCAGGTTCATATAACAACGCAGTGACCTCGACAAAAGTCCATAATTGATGAATACACATATGTGAACTCATATACTAATTAACTACACGGACATCAGCTTAATATTTTGTGTGTTATGAATTTGAAAACAAATGAGTCATGCAAGATGGTAGTCCATGAAGTTCTACAAGGAGGTATTAACAACCTGCTCACATGTATCGTCCTCGGGTGGTGTTGTAGGTTGCACCGGAGCTAAAAATAAACAAAACCATCAGTTTTATTTTTAAAACTGTCTAAATTGATGAACGCTTTTCGACTAAATCGTAGAAATATTTACCATATTTGATAATCCTGTATTCATCAAATTAATGTATATATAGAGAGGGGAAATTCTCGGTTTCTTAATGAAGAACAGTTATAGTTCACGAGTGAGGTGACTATTTTCATATTTTTCACGAGGTCGTCTCTGACGTCACAAATGATAAATATCCATTGTTATTTTTCACACTTATCCCTGTCCCCTGGTTGAAGAATTGTGAAAATAACATCAAGTGTGATTAGTCAAGGTGTAAAGAAATTTAAAATCACTTTATGTTTCACTGTAAAACCTTATATTTTACTGGTAAAAATGTAATATAAACATGATCAATTCCCTCTGGGTATCGATGTATCATTGGAAGTTATAACAAAAATCAGTAAGGTGACAATCGAAAACTGATTTATAACATGCTCAGATGATTTTTGTCGAGGGTACAGATAGAAATTGTTAAAACTGGGTTACTCTTCTCATCCTAAATCTTTATCTTATGTCTTTATCTTCTGTCTTTGATTTATCTTATCGCTCTCCCAACTCCCTCATAATCTTACAATCTCTCGACCAATCCGCCCCACTAAACTTATCAGCATATATACCGTATGTTTGAACCTTTTACCATTACGTATAAATTGTAGGCGAAAAGGCTTTTATTTTAAGGTTTAAGCCGAATCCCATTTCTTTTCAGCGACATGATATATTTCAAATTGTTTTTTGTTTTTTTTTCAAAAAACCAAGATTTTTTTACTAACATATCTTTAATTACCTGTGGGTGGGTTTTTTCGTTGACGACAACAAAGCACAGTGACGATAGTGAGTGAAATTGACAGCACAAGGATTAGTACACCGAGAGTGACCGAAACTGGAATCGCCCATGAACCTGCGCATACAAAACACATTCTTGTACATAAAATGTAAAAACAAAAAATTGAGACCAATAGGCATAAAGTTGAAAAAAAAATCAATCAAAAATGTTCTTAGTATAAATGATAAAAGAATATTTTTATTCTAAACATTTTAATTTTGGGACGGGATAATCTTGTAAATGTTCTTGATAAGTTATTTTTATATGCTTTGGGGCCGTGCGTCATACGACAGATACAGATACGAATTTCGTTTTTAAACTAGTTTAACCGAAAAGAGTATATTTAGTATCACCGAGTTCAATTTAAAACGAAGAGTTGCTGCATTGGTCCGAAAAATGGAATACCTGGTGTTGGCTGTTCAGCGGGAGTAGATCTAGATCTAGTTGGTGATACTATTTCTGAAATGTATAAACACCAGCACTTATTAATATTATATGTATGCGTCAGACGGTTCACATATAATATTTTTAAACATTTTAAAATCAACCCCGTCTTCTTGATGTCAAATGTAAACACGACAAGATTAGCAGACGAGCTTGTGTGTACATAATGTTTGTGACCTCATAAAAGTAGTTATTCTTCCGGGTCACATCGGTGACGTCAGGTTTATTGTGGAGAACGTGCAAAGAGAACGTATAGCTTGTCTCAACCTTAGAGTGAAACAGGGAAATCTCATACCGGTAAAAGTAAAGATAAATCTGTCCGGGGAAAGAGAAAAAATGACGTCACCATACTACAGCGTAAATTAGTGCTTAAATGTTTGGAATCAATTATTGTTTGAATTCAACAATTTGATCAGTGAAAACAAGTAATAAATTTTCGGAGAAAAAAGAGTTCGGATGCAAGGGTAAACAAACCTGGCTTGATCACAGGTGCTAGCCTCGTCTGTCAATAAACTTATACTATAATAGGTGTACTGACAGACGAGTCTAGTACCTGTGGCGTGATCATTAGGGTAAAAATACAATAGCATAGAGTCCTATCTGTACGAGTTCCTGAGGTGAAACACAATCTTGAACATTTATTATCAAATAAACGATAACACATATACCGACCCGAAGTGTCATACAATGTATGTGTTACTCACAACTGGGCCTCTTAGGCCTACGTCACTGTTGTGAACTATCTAAAATTTTATCAGATTGTTATGACATATCTATTGTATGACTGTCTCTTAAAACAAATAAGAGGATTAATTATCCATGACTACTGAAAGTGATGTGAATAGTATCAAATATTTCAAACTAATGTGAATCAGGATGCAACAATGCTGAAAACGAAAAAAAACAAAAGTCGATGTGGTCATATCCACAGTGGCTGTGAAAAATTATTAGAATATGAAACCCTGTTTCAGATTGCTGTAATGTTAGCCACAAACTCAGTATCGTGGAAAAACATCATGCAATTGGTGGGACGCTAACCCCACACATACACAATGAATCTGACGAGAATCTCCCTCCCCTTTCTTACACACACACAATGTTGGGAATCTCCCCGCTACATACACCCTACACACACAATGTTAAAACTCTCCTCGTCCCCACAATCGCACAATGATGGGAACCCCACTCCCACACGATGATTGGAACACCACCACCCAATCCTCCTCCAACACACGCACACAAACAATGATGGGAATATTCCCCCTACACCCCTACACACAATGATGGGAACCCACTCCCACACGATGATTGGAACACCACCACCCCATCCCCTTCCAACATACGCACACAAACAATGATGGGAAAAAACCCCTACACCCCTACACACAATGAAGAGACACCCCTTGCCCCTTTCTTCCGCCCATCTCTTCGCCCCCTCCCACACGCACACACAATGATGAGAACCCCACCCCACACAATGATTGGAAACCCCAATTCCCAGCCCCAACCGTAATAGTATCATCATTTCACCAAATACTAACCTATTGGATAACATGTCTGTAAACACTGGCTTGGTGGGACCTGTCTGTTACAAACATCTTCGTTACACCTCTCGCAGACTGCGGGCTCGGAGATATCATCACAATAATGAACCCCTTTTGTACAAATGTCTATGCCACATTTCCACGTAAAACGGTTTTCTGTCCTACTCAATGATCTTGTCCAGGCGTGACTGGCGAAAGCACAAATTAAGAATACAAGTTTCATCTTTTTGACCGTATTTAAGTCGTTTGTATCGAACAGCTTCTGGTGCGACACTGGCGCATTTAGTATAGGGAAGATAGTTTTATAAACACTCAAATGAAAATCAAAGTTATTTGTAAAACTTATGCAATACCATATTGTTATCAGGTTTACTTTTATCATCACCCGAGCTGTATTGGTCGAGGGTGTTGAGGTACGGGGTCAAGTGTTGGCATGGTCATATCATAACCTTTTTATCATAGATAATACACGATATAAATATTTTTAGGCGACATTTAAAGTTTCAAATTTATTGTAATTGAGGCATAATTTTTCTGAAATATGTTAACAGGGAAGGAAAACACTAGTATGGCTTTTACTGGGCAGATATGGAATTTGGGTCCAGTGGAGTCAATTTTGTATGAATAGATGGTGTGCCCCCAGACCCGAGAGGCCACATGACTTAGCATAAGGAAATCCGAATGTATAGCAGTTCGACCGTTAATAAAGAACTACCCTGACTGTTGCAAGATTTGTTAGGAAGGACTACTTGGGCAAGTTGATAGTATGTGGCTGTAAAGAAGTTTGTGCATTTCCTGGAGTCAAAGGGACAGGGCCTTAAAGGAGATTTCTTGTGCATTTTGCTTCGAAATCCTATTTCTCTTAAATAAACGTACAAATTGTGACCATATTTGGTTTGAAATATCACTAGGGCAAGCTGACCATATTTATATAAATAAAGACAGATCATCACCATGATAACCACGTACACATGTAAGGCGAATATAGAGATTACCTTATCAATGCATACATAATTGGCATTATTATACCTTCTGTTAAAATATCGTAATCTGATTGGTTAAGAAAGATGTAAACATTTTCAATGTTACTTGCTCGTTTTACAAAGATAAAGAAGACAGGGTGTTATTCCAAAAAATATCACATGCGCCAAACGTATGCGTGCACGGTTCGTCCCAGTGCCAGGGTGTTATTCCAAAAATTGTTACATGCGCCGAATGTATGCGCCCCTGGTTCATCCCAGTGAAAACTTTTCTGAAACGTTTGTCGACCTTTAAAAATGGTGAAGTGGTGAAACACCTAAACATGACACTCGGTATAATAAAATAAAAATCACATTCATGAGAGGGCGATATTGCATATTTTCACCCCTCGGAAAGCATTGTTGACCTCGGCTTCGCCTCGGTCAACAATGCTTCCTTGGGGTGAAAATATGCAATATCGCCCTCTCATGAATGTGATATTTATATACTGGGGTATTGCCTTGTACCATGGACTTACTGGTCTTGAAAAGACAAAGTACATACTAAACTAGCCATTGACACGTCTCACATGGTTGTGCCACACGAATCTTTCCACTATCAATATTAACCAACCCGCAGAAAATGTCTACAAACAAATACAGCCATGCTGTCGGGGTTGGTCCGGGGTCATGCCCCGCCAAGGGGATTTACTCCCTCGATCATACTATGGCAACAATTGAGATCCATAACTTATTACCATATATACAGTTGCTGGGAACGAAGAAACGAATGTACTCATGTTACTAGGATTATCTCTCGGGTCTGTTTCACCTCCTGTACTTATCGCCTAGATCATAACATGAAATCAGAGAACTTCAACCCTATGCATTGAACCTTTACCTAACACGGAAACAGGTGAGGTCATCGCCCTAAGTCAGGGGGATTCAACCCCATATGCAATACATGTCCTTTGTGTTTTGTCCACTAGTAAGGATTCATCCCGTCTTAAGGCTCATACAGTTAAGCAACTACGCGACTACAGATAAAACCTTTTAAAATGTTCACTTTAGTTAGCGACACCAGAAGATATATTATTACTATATCAATACCTTATAAATTTCAGTTTCAGTTTTCGAAAATTATCGAAATTTTGTACTTTGACTTTGCATATATACCCTTGATTTAACTGTGACTCAGGCTCAGGTGTTCAACGGTAAACAGTTTATTAGTTCCCCAAGTAAAACTACATTCTCATTGAATTAAGAGTTTAAAAGTTAAAATTCTCTATAACCATTTTTTTACATACAATTGAAGAGCTAAGAAAATGTTTCTGCATCAAAATATGAGGGATTCTGGCGCGATATTCTAATAACAGACAGTAATTGGCCAAATTAAGGGGTCCTGTCCTTACTGGACTTCCGGCTGCTCCCACCAATCATGAAATGATCACTACATCTTCACCAATTAACGAGTTCATCTTCATGTGTAGTATCGAAGGACCATAGGATAACCTCGCATCAAGTTACATAACACTTTGACCTATGCTACTTACATACATGATAACATTTTCATAATGACATCAGCTGGCATGACTATATCATATTTGCAGAGTGTCAAGGTGTGACTAGGTGTCGTAAATTGGAACATTACACTTTTATCTGGGCTGTTTACGTACCTTATGGCTATCAGGTATGACTAAATCACGCTCAGTGTAGTGTCGCGAGTCTTATGTTGATATTATGATGATTCATAAACAGTTTAATACATGGCGATTTACCCAAATATGGTCATCTTCGATGAGTATGAATGTAACACAACACGTAAGTCCATACTGTTTTAGGCAAAATTCGCTAATTTCATGTTGCTAGCGTGTACAACGAATTGAGAGTGATTATACCCATCTTGTTAAAATCAATACAATTTTGATGTTTGCAAGGTGTTTCGAATCATTTAATCAGGTCACAAAAGAGACTGAGAGACTGAGATACACCGGTGAATTATTTTTATGAAGAGATCGGCTTTAATGTCTTAATAGAGACTCAGTTAACGGCGAATATATCAAAATTTCACATCTCAACTCCATTTGGCCTTTTAAAATAGGCCTCTGATTGGTCGAAGTTTAGATGTTGTCTGATTCTGCCCAGAATTGGTACCTAGGGGTTTTACGGGAGGCGGAACACAATGGTAACAGTTTCGAAAACCTCAGTTGCCATGGTAACGAGGTGGAGGCATCTGATTGGTCGAAGTTTAGATGTTGTCTGTTTTTGCCCAGAATTGGTACATAAGGGTTTTGAGTGATGCCAAACACGATGGTAACAGTTTCGAAAGGTCAAATTGCCATGGTAACGAAATAGAGGCCTCTGATTGGTCGTAATTTACATGTTATCTGATTCTGCCGGGAATTAGTACAAAGGGGTTTTAAGGGATGAAGAACACAATGGGAACAGTTTCTAACAGCCCAGTTGCCATGGTAGCGAAATGAGTGCCTCTGATTGGTCGAGATTTAGAAGTTGTCCGATTCTGCCCAAAATAAGTCCATAAGGGTTTTTAGGGGATGCCAAACGTGATGGTAACTGTTTCGAAAAGTTTAGTTGCCATGGTTACAAAATAGAGGCCTCTGATTGGTCGAAATTAAGTTGTTGTCTGAATCTGCCCAGAATTGTTACATAGGGGTTTTAAGGGATGCAGAACACAATGGTAACAGTTTCGAACAGCTCAGTTGCCATGTTAACAAAATGGAGTTCTCTGATTGGTCGAAATTTAGCTGTTGTCTGATGTTGCCTTAGTCCCTAAGTCCAACATGGGTCGTTTGGGGGACTTCTGTAACGGCCTTCCGTTACAATTATTACTAGTTATTATTATTATTATTTCTTCCACTTTCTTCCACCGACGAGGTTTCAACATATTTCTCGAAAAATGTAGGGCGGAATTCAACGAAACGTTTCATGAGTGGTCATGTATGGCAGACGGTGCGCAAGAGTTTTTTTTGTTTTTCGATTGGTCAACCGACTGGTCAGCCGGACGGCGGCCTCTGATTGGTCGACATTTAGATATTGTTTGATTTTGATGAAAATTAATATATAGGGATATTAGGGGACTGTGAATTCAACCGCATAGGTTTCGTTGCCATAGCAACCATATAGTAACCACACTAAGGCCTCTAATTGATGGAAATTTAGATAATGTTCGATTTTGATGAAAATTGGTATATAGGGATATTAAGGAGACTGCTAAGTCAACCGCATAATTTCATTTTCATAGCAATTATATAGCAACCACACGAAGGGTTCTGATTGGTGGACATTCATATATTGTTCGATTTTGATGGAAATTGGTATATATGGGTATAAGGGGACTGATAATTCAACCGCATAGGTTTCGTTGCCATGGCAACCACATGGAGGCTTATGATTGGTCGAAATTTATATATTTTTCGATTTAAATGAAAATTGGTATAAAGGGGTATAAGTTTCGTTATCATAGCAACCACAAGGAGGCCTCTGATTGGTCGCAATTTAGATATTGTTCGATTTCGATAAAAATTGGTATATAGGTGTATTTTGGGACTGTAAATCTAATCGCATACGTTTTGTTGCCAAAGCAACCACACGCTTATACGTACAATTGTATCACACGTACTATGATATGGGAAATATCTGTGCGTTTCATTTACACTTTTCACAGTCTATGCAATCGTGTAATTTGATATACATAGTATAACTTAAAAGAACCTTGCATCTATAATCGTCACTGTTAAAGCTGATACCCTTAACTGATAATTTGAGATAAAAGTTGATGATCGAAACTGTTTGACACGAACCTAGTCAGTGCATTATATTGTAAATACAGCCTAGGGATAGACATATACCTTAAAAGAAGCTGACATTGATAACCGTCACTATTGAAACTGATACACTTAACTGATAATTTGAGATAAAAGTTGATGGCCAAAACTGTTTGACACGGACCTAGTCAGTGCATTGTATTGTAAATACAGTCTAAGGAATAATTTGTCACATGTACATCGTTAACCGATGAAAGGCTATAAGTTTATAGAAAACAAATATGTTTGTCCTGTATGTTCGAAATAAATCATTGTTATTAACTCACTAAAAACACGCTAGGGTTATTTTTCCAGTATCGCAGAAGCACAGCATTAATGAATTTTTCATTAATGCGACCAATTAAGCAAAATAAAATTAAAATAAAAAATAAATAAAAAAGTACTAGTTATAATAATAGTAATACAGTTTCAGACTTAGCTCAGACGTAACTGGAGAATCGAGGATGACTTCGCCTATGAAATCGTCCGTTGTTTATTTTGTCCTTCACATTTGATAAGTATGATAAGAGAGATAAGTAACACCCAGTCGAGATTTGTTTGTTAAGGGTAGAAAAAACGCAACGACATTTGTTCATAATATATATCGTGTTATTGGTTTTGCCACATTTCATGTATTGCTATATAAAAGTAATATGTTATACCGAAAATTAACGGTTGCTTATCATGGAATTGCGCTCTACTAGTTCCTCGCTGTTTCGTGCATGTGGTCCTATATGATGACATCTGTGCCAATGAGCCAATGGTATAATGCAGCGTGCGTCCTTGACGGTCGTCCTGTCTGTTCGTCAACTTTTATCTTTAAATAGCTTCATGAAAGACTCAGGGTCCTGATATTTACCCAGTAGGTACCTTGTATATGGAATGCTGTAGAGTTCATCATATACATTACCTTGACCTACTTTCAATGTCCTACTTTCAATGTCAAGGAGGGTGAAACATGTTTAAACCTTCAAACTACATTATCTAGAGAACCATCAAGTCATGATACTTGGATGTGTGACGAATATTTTTGTTAACCTTAGTGTTATAACCTGGTGACAGGGGACCGATGGGATTTTTTTAACATAATTACGATTATATCATAAAAGCGGTTACGCTTATCAAGTTTTTTCATATTTTTTTTAGTTTCGACTATCGAGTAATATTTGCTTTTCTATTAAATTTTGACTCAATTTACCTACTAAAGAATATGAAAGTTACATTTCGCTAAACTTTCCAGTTTAGGTATGAATTCGACAGTTGATAGATGTGGGAATTAGTCCCTTTTATTGACTGTTTTCAATTACCTTTTTAAGAAGTTTAATATGGAAGATTTAACGTTGTAATCAATACATAACAGTTATTTATCTTACCAGGACGACGTCACACAGTGAATAATTACGTCGCATGTTTTGGCACCCGTTCCGTGGCATTGACTTGCACTGGTCAACATTTTTAGAAATTACAAAAGCTAAATAAAAATAATAACAAAATCGCACTGTATGTACATATATATATGGATTGCATTCTGTTGTGATGGGTGTGAACCTCGATGGGTCTTCAGACAAATTTGATATAAACTTCGCAGTTCATTAGTTTGGTCTAAGGATAAAACAAATCCTAGGTCATAGATCTATCTAATGAAACCATTTGCATCAAGTTTGGTAAAGGTAGGTAAGGTAGGTATAAACTGTTAACATTTTTGTGAAGAAAAACATTTAGGAATTGCCAACACATTTCACACGTATGTAACACACGGTGACAAGACACATTCTTAGCGGTAACGTTGGCAACCATTTTGTGATACCCGTAACTGTAGTTACGATTATCGGCTAAGCCACAGTCAACTAACATGTACGTGTACAGTATTTATTGTGCAATATAAAACACGGAATTGAAAATTGAAAATGTTCAAAACGTTATTAACTCAGGCCAAGGCGGTCTTCGTATATTATTTTTTTATTATTACATTTTCTTATAATCGCTATGTCTTCCAGCATAATACAAGAACATGTTGATTATATCCTAAATGCATACATGATTGGGATTTATCACATAGCTGAAGAGTACATGGGAAGTAACTCTATTTCTCCTCTATGAAAGCTATACTCGCTACCGATCATCCATGCGTGGGTTTATGGTTATGTATTCTGTTATTTTGTCTTTATTTTTAGTTTTTAAATAGTTTCGATTTTACCGTCATCAAGCACGTGTGAATTTCGACAATTTGTCCTGTCTGCAGAGAGTAAGTCTTTTTTAAAGATGGTGGTATAGGCCTGTCCTAATGTTTTACAATTACTAACAGGGGACTAGCTAAAGTCCAAAATATGAACAAAAAATAGGGCAGACAGGCCAGTTAATTTAAGCCACTGTAGTGATAATTCTATGTTATAGATTCCACTCCCACTCCCTTTCAACAGAGATTACAAATATGGAATCAATTGCTTCCTGATTATGGAAAAAAACTCTGGAATAAACTCTATAAACTTAACATAATTTCAAAGGACAAGACGGTCTGATCGTATTTCAGATAAACAATGAAATGTATAATACGGGCCATTCAAAACATTATGTTTAGCAGTAGCGTAAGGTGACAGTTGAAGAATCTAGGGTAAAAAACAAACCGGAACAGTCAGATACCTTGTACTAAAATTTTATTTCAATATAACCTGTTTTAAAAGATAGATATACCAAAAATCAGCTGATATCATACGTTGAAATTTTATAATAGATCATTTTACCCTGAATAAATATTTTGAGTACATTTACCCATAATTATAAATGTTACAGTGACAAGCTCTGATTTACAGCAGGCCAAGTTTACTGGCTTATTCCATCCACGCCAGTGACTTACGATCTTACGTAAAGCACAAAATGCCACTCCCACCCATTTAAATAAACCCTACCCATCACAGTTTGATTTGTATTCAGGATAAAATGGCTTCAATATTTTCAAACGTTGTTGATATGAAGGAAACAAAATGTCTGTAGTAAAATATGCAACTTTTAACAATAAATATCGTACAAATGTAGTGAAAAAATTAATAACAATTGTATACATTTCATCATTTGTAAGTTTGAACCAGCATGTAAATTAAACGATATAAACATATATACCAATATATGCCACTATTAAAAAATGGACCGTATTAAAATAATTTCTATGGTATAATTATGAATAAATATGTCAAAAAGACTTGGCACAATGAATAATTATCACAAATCAACGAATTGTATATCAATATCATAAATAAATATATGCTGTAACGCCACAGAGAGGGCAAAACATGAGAATGGTAACAAATAATTAACTTATTGTTTCTTCTACAAAGGAACTTTTGCAAGGTTTCCGAGAAGACACATTCGGAATATTTCGGTTCAGGACTGTATTGCTGTTCTTCCGAGCCACAGTTCGTTCTTAAATGATTGGTTGAGAAAACGTCAGTCATTATAAATCAGGCAGTTCGTCCTAGCCACTGAAGCTTCCGGGGAGTTGTTATATTTCCAATAAGGAGGTCAGGGTAAAGCCATGTTCAACTCCTGCATTATTATGGTTTTCCGACCTAAAGTAAATTCATTATCATCTGGCTTACGATTGCGGTGCATGGTCGCTGACCTGGGTCATGACACATGCATTGATCAACTACTTCAATCAATTTGGTTACCCGGAATAATGCGATTGTGTACCCAAGACCAAAGATATCTGAGGCACGTGTTGTCGGGTTGCCTTCTCGGACCTCGGGTGCGAGTTGAGTGCACCTTGCATTTGTAAAACCGTTGCCCCCGTATTTTTTCACAAAGCCACATGAAGCGTGACCGAAGTCGATGTATCTGCAACATAAAAAAGAACAAATACTATATATGGCGTAAGTAATTGTTGTACATCTCAATTGCAAATATATATTTATGTCCTGTTTTCATCTGAAAGAGTGAGTGTGTGGAAGGAGAAGTCTTTGAAATCCTTTAGCTTGCACATGAATTTTTTTTTTCAGTATTAATGAAAATGAAACTAGTTACAGATTTGCATCATGGATGTATAATCACGTTCACGAAGTCTGATACTGGGAATCCTTGACTCAGTCTTACCAAGTCTTATTATCGCCATTACACATCAAGTTGTATCATTAATCAATGACATTTTCGGGATAATTAAAGTTTGAAAATATAATATGCATTTTGCGGATTTTCAATTATTACATTCTGTTGATATATACAAACTTCTCAACTACTTTTACACTTTTATAGATTATTAGATTAGAATTTGAATATATTAGGATTTCCATGTAATGAACCAATGAAACTTCATTCTAAACAGTCTTAAATATTTAATGTAAAATCACGAACAATTAGTGATATCACTGCGAATATTAAAATTATAAAAGACAAACTGTCAACGAGGTTTTCAAAATAACAAAGACAGGGAAGAATTTCGGGTCTTTGTTTTATCAACACTTCTCCTGACAGATAAATGAATATTTGAAATGTTGGAACAACAGACTCACTTTGCATGTATGTCGTATCCATCGGAGGAGAACACAATAATATTGTCATCTTTGATGTCGTTCAGAAGGACATTTTGTTCATGAATGGCGTGAAGACCAATAGTGAGGCGTATAGCAAGGAAGATCTTTTGTCTCTCATCTAGAGTGTTCTCTTGTAGTTTCTGTCGCAAGGTCACGCCCGACCCAACCATCTCCATCACGATCAGCAGCTTTCGTTGATCTGTTGGGTCTGGTAGCAGTCCATACAATTTGGGAACATATCCAGTGTCAGATAAGAGTTGCATTATCCTTGCCTCTGAGATAATTTTGTGTCCATCTTCCAGAGCATGATACTGAGACTTGATCGCAACTAGCTGGCCAGTGGGGAGGTGTGTTGCCGTAAAAACCTAAAAATGAATAAATTTATTGATTCAGTTTTTAAAATACGACGAAGACCTTATCTGTATTTATAATGAAAAACTTCGTGATCTGTCTGCGATCACTCTACAGTAACAACTTGACATCCCTCACAACAAAGAAGCCAAACCGAACATGATCACTTTTGGAGGGGTTATTCTAATATTGTTAAATATTTTCTGAAGTCTTTCTTTACATCAAAATTGTGATCCAAATAAGCTATGATAAAAAACAAGCATCCTGAACCATCATCTTTAATTTCTACTCACCGAACCAAACATCCCTGATCCAATGACATTAACCATTCCGGTGGCCGGGTTAGTTTGATAAAGGAAGTGAAGGCAGGACAGGATATCCATTTTCACATCAATTGTTTCAATCCTCTGGCCAATCACCCGGTAGTTATAGTGAGACTCTCCGAATAAATGAATGTCTCCGTCTAAATATTTCAACAGAAAGCAAACAAAACAAATAAACACGCAGCATAAAGTCACACATACAGTGGACAACATACAAGCAAACATACGAAATAAAACATAAGTGTAACTCATACAGAGGACAATATAAAGGCAAACATATCGGGGGGGGGGACAATTGTAACACAGATTGCTATTGTACTTGGAAGGTTTGTACGCCTAATCAGAGAAAAGATTCGTGTAAATCAGAGAAATTATTTTTGGGTCATTGGTTTTAACATTCATCAAATATCGTATCTGTCAATCGCTATAAACGTACCATAAGGATTGATGGTGGTTTCCTGGGGAGGCTGGGTGGCCATATAGTGGCCCTGTGGAGGTGGAGCAACCATATACAGGGGCCTTCTCGTATTAAGAGGAATTGTGGTTTTCTGGGGAGGCTGGGCGCCCATATAGTGGCCTTGGGGAGGTGGAGCAACCATATACAGGGGCCTTCTCGTATTCGGAGGAATTCGCTGTATTGATGATGACTCTTTATCTGACTCCATTAGAGCTAACAGTTCAGTTTCTATTCCTCTTGATTGAGCGATTGCTTGAATTGGTGCAGCTGCCATAGCAACGCTTAGTGTCAAACTATTTTGCAGCCGCTGCACTGGAGATTCAATGGTCTCGACGATGCTTATATTAAGTCGATCTTCCCTAACTGACCTTACAGAAACCATGTTTACCGTCATTAAGTAAGCACGGTTTTGGGGAAACATTGGTGATGCTAAGTTTAGTGTCGGTGGCATTTGGATGAGGGCTGTTTCGGAGGTGTGTGAAAAAAGCATTTCTACTGAGGACGCTTGCCCGCCAGTAAAACAGATCTCTTCCAATGACGATCCACTTGAATAGGTCAACGCTGGGGCAATTGCCAGCTGTGGAAAAAAAGCAATATATTTTCTAAACTACGAAATTTACTGTTCATCTCCCGTTATTGGGTTTTGTCAGTGACAAGTAATTTTGATATTTGATTAAAACCTCAATCAATCGAAAATTCTTGAGGTAAACATCCTGCAGTGCTATGTATAAACACACGTGCCTGATAGTCCAGGAATATATTACAACATTGCATCGGTAATGTACGGTGTATGTATTATATTCGACATTATATATAAAAGGACAACAAATGCAAAACATTTTAGCTGAATGAAGAACAAAAGTGATTTTTTTCTCTCGTTTTTACCTTTCTATAATATGCACCTCCTATGTAAAGAGTTCGAAAAGTAATTTGGATATTTACTAGCCAAGTGTATTATGCTAATACAAGTAATCCTCCTCTGCGATGGGGGGTACCGGTCTTATACACTTGATCATCAAAGATGGTTTGAAATGTACGCAATCAAGACATTCCACTTACTAAATTGGCAGCTGCAGCTACAAGGCTTACTGGTGAGGCTGGGACTGATGTGGACGGTGTGTGGACACGGTGGGCAATGTGTACACTGTTCTGAACAGCGAAAAGACGTGTTGGGATGGCCGGGACTGATACTGGTAGAAGACTTGATAATGCAATGTGAGTCTCCAAATGTGGTACCGTTCGTAATGTCTCAGAAAAGCTCGTTTGAAGAAATGGTTCACATGACGGTTTTGGAGTGCTTTTCTCAAACACTGATCTTCTGCACGATGATGCACTCTGTAGAACTGGTGTTGCAGGTATCTCTGCGAGTCTTTCCACAGCAGCAAAGAGGCTTTTGTCAGAGTAAGGTAAACTGTCTAGGCTTTTAATGAACATGTCAAGGTTACTCACGCCAGGCGTCACTTCGGTCGAAATAATCTAAATAATTAACAAAACACATACGGAATGAGTGTTTGATCTCAATAAAATGATAATAGATAATAAAGTTGTATGCTAATAAGTAACATTTTAACGTACCTTCTATCATTGAAACAGTTATTTGGGTAAAGGGTTTTTTAAGCCCATTTGGACCTTATGGACAAAACATTTTCATTCTCCACAGCATGAGCATTTAAAACAAAAATAAGTATTGATAGTTGAGCCGACTTTATTGTGTAACAAGTGAAGTTCCATTTATGTAAATATGTATAAGTGTCCTTACCGGAAGTAGATTCGGAGGGGTCATACTAATTGGTGAATCATGAGATGAACTGTCGATTGACAACGGTGATTGGTTCTGACAGAGGACCACCTGATCGTGTGATAGATAATATTTTTAATCATTTTAATTTTCAAAATAAGTCTTTTACAAAAACAAAATGTGAGCCTCTAAATATAAAGAATATAAATCATATTTCAGGAAAGCAATTTCTGAAATGATTCAGCAACCGCATGTACTTTGGATGCATGTACGCCTAGAAAGACGTTAAGGGAATAGCATTGCAAAGGAACAGAACACTGAACGTACCTCTCGAGGAGAACAGCTAGGACTGAAAAACCCTGGTTCAAATACAATTGATTGCCTCAAATATCTAGCCTCATTGAGCTTATCAGGAGACCAGTTATTCTGTTCCTCGTGAAACAATGTCGGCGGTACAGCCAGGACGAGGTCTCCAAATGATCCCATTCCCAACAAATCACAAACTTCATCTCGCTACAACAAATTGTTACGTTTCTTTTTGAAATATCTGTCGACAGGAACAATTTTGGTCATCATTTTTCCGAAAAAATGCAATAAGATTTTGGATACATTTATATATAGATAAATATAAAATGCATATTATATTCAAATATTGGCAAAGGTTTTTATTCACGGATCAGTGTATCTTCATTATGAAATATGAAATTGAATTCAATTGAAAACAGAATCTGTTATGGAAAAAAGAAAACAGAACTTACAATATTTCGACATCTGATTAAATAACTATTGAAAGAATTGTGCTCAATATTTCACAACTTACTAGATTATCTCCTCCTGTCAAATTAAATCTTCCAGAAGATCCAAAAACACTTATTTACAGATGGACGGGCGGACGAATTATAAATAAAGTAAAACTATCACTTATTTGTATCGATGATTTTTACCTTGACATGCATTGGTGCTTTGGTGCCGTAACCGAGGTCAAGTGGAGGAGGACACCAGGTTGGGCTGCACACTAAAACCATCAGGTTTTCCTGGACAATGCCTCTTCGGAAATTCTGTGGTGAACAAACACATTGTGGAGATTTGTCGGGTTTTTATAACATGCTTTAGTGAAAGCAAATGTTTGGTTAGCAACGCTTTTAACGGCTGTAGATTAGGTGATAGTGTACTCGGTTAAAAGTCCGCGTAGATTGCGGAGTGGAGTATAGTGAAGGTTAATAGCCGATTTGGGGCTATGTTGTGTTGGAATATAATAAAGGTATATTGTTTGATTTGAGTATAGTGCGGATAGATTGTTGGGTCAGAGTTAACGTGGTGGAGTAACGTTAGTGAATAGCATCCTCGATACTCCAGGGGTTACACTCACTTCCGCTCTGTGAACCTCTGGAATATGTCTTAGCAAATTTGAAAGCATGCAGCTAGTTATTGGACTGGTCTCAGGTAAAAAAAGAAACACACCTGACCATTCGCTAGGCTGATACCTGTCCTTTGAAGATTACGGAGGAGCGACATCCGATTTCAAAGCCAGTCAATTTTACCGTTACACGATCGACAGCATCTTTTGATATACATTTAAGGATTAAACTAGTTTTCTCGTCTCATCCACAAGGCTATGCAAACTGAGCCATCGATTTTATTACGACATATTCCATGAGTGCAAAGAGCGGACGGGGCGTATATGTAGCCCCTAGAATATTGAGGATGGTCTCATCCACAGGACGATGCACACTGAACCTCTGATTTTGCTATGACATATTCCAGCGATGCAGAGAGTGAAAGTGAGCGTAACCACTAGAGTATCAAGGATGGGGAACTAGTTGGTGGTTCATGATAATTTTGCTTTAGTTGGTAAATTGACCGTGTATCTGAGCTTTGCTATTACCGAGTATGGAGGAGATGGATGATAAAGTAGAAACTTTGCTTGTAGGAGTAAACAGTGGGTAGATCACTGGGTCAGAGTATTGCTGTGTGACAGTATATTTATACTGAAGCTTTGAGTCAGATAAATACCGGATGGCAGTTTATTGATGAGTCCAAGTCGGGAGCTTTGCATGGCGGCAGTATAATGAGGTACCAATGTTTAGCCAGGCATTGCACGATAGCATTATTGAATATAAATTATTGTTGCTTGTTGGCAGTTTAATTGGGGAGCATTGCCGGATGGGCAGTTTTGAAAATGGATTGTTGGTTCAGAGATTTGATTTTGGTCGTATTGAACATTGATTATTGAGTCAGAGATTTGCTTAGTGGCAGGATACTGGTTGGGTTAAGTTTGCGTGTATTAGCGAAAAAAAAAATCTTCTGTTTTTAAATTTATTTTCCTATTTTTTTTTAAAATTTAATTTTATTCATTTATTCACAAAATATCACACTTTTACTTACGTTGTTACCACTGAGATCGCATTTCCTTGACGGCTCCTTATTGCTGACCATCAGCTGACCAAGGTCAAGTGGTGCCGGGTTCTTGGTTGGCTGGCAGACAAATACCATCATCGTCTCCTTTATCCAGCTTGATTTGTGGCTGGTGTGATCTTGTCGTGTTGTGGTAACATTCTGTGGACAAAAAATATAAAAAAAATATAACAGAGTATGGTATGAAAATGTCATGGATATTCCAGTCTGAAATTTATGAGCAAACATCTAATTTAATAGCTGATTAAATATATATCGGATGTAATTCTTCACGATGAACTAATCACGAAGGTACACTGGTAACTATATACGCCCCTCCCCCTTCCCCCGGTCATCCGACTATTATTAGTACTTTTTGGAGAAAATGTACCCCTTTGACGAAGCTTAATGGGTAAAGCCGATAACTTGTGGAAAGTAATTGGTCTATCTTTGTATTTTAAAACACATATATGAATATCAGTGATTTAAGAGATATAAAAAGGATATTTGGATTGGAGAAAGGTAGTTTATAAGGTTGTATCGTTTAAGTGTTTTGGTTGACAAGCGCGTAACTGGATTGTAAGCAATGTGGATGCAATTTTTTTTTCATATAGCCACCTTAAAGGATCTACACCCTCTCAATCTCAAATATAGAAGAGCTCCGTGGTGTTATCTGTGACTTTTGAAAGCAATATGTAAATGTTTTTTATGTTCGATATTAAGGTGTTTTCTTTGTTTTTGCTTCAGATTTTTTAAACAGACAAAAAAAAGGGAAAAAAGTAGTAACTAAATTGTTGTTGATAATACTAGTATACTGAAACATCTAGCGGCCTTGTCACAGATTGCATGGACCATCTATGATTTCGAGGTTCAGTTTAACTTTAATTTTCCCTATGTTTTTTATATTTATTTCAGCATTTTAATATGTTTTAAACAACATAATAAATCCATCATGTAATTAATGTATACTATTCAATAAATTCAGCAAAATTAGCGACAATTCATAATGCTAACACTATCAATTAAACGGAAATACACAGAAAATACACTACAAGGCTTTACACTACCCATACAACATACTCTAATTTCTATAATATTTAAATAACTTACCTTATCTTGTCTTTGAAACTTGCTTGAACTGTTGTGAAAATTATTATGATTAAAATTTAAAGGTGGCTTAAAACAACTTGCTATAGCAAACAACTTCATCTTCGCTTTCTTAAATATTCGCGCTCTTCAACTTTCTATGCTGCATCTTGCTGTTGTTAGGCTTCTCGACCTATGACGTCATGTGATTATCAAGGTAGAGTTAATCACGTGACTCTTATATCCGGGATACGGTAACGTTTATGACGTCATGCAAAATCGGGAGGCTAGGCCTTGGTAAGATGGTTAGGTTGATTTGATAAATTAAACTTTTTACGACTACCAAAAGCAACAGTTATGCTCAAGGTCAAATGGTGTATAATGTTACTTAACAGTTCGAGAAAAAAAGTGGAGAAATAATTTATTCTTTCAGTGCAATCCAGGATACATCCAAATTGTCCGTAATCCGAACACACAATAGTACCACTTCCGTAATTATCTTGGTCTCGTGTCACGCTGAATGCAGCGAAGTGTTGTAAATAAAACCCATACTATTGTGTTGTGCGCCATCTACTCAGTGTTGTAAACCCAGTGTGACTTTGATATTCTGATCCACTGTTGCTCTGATGATCCTATAGACCTGATACCGCTATATTAGCAGTACTTTTAACACGTGTAAGTCGTGTGGATGGTCTGAGCGCGACGCTATATCGAAACTAAAAATTTAATTGGACTTGTTGTCGCCAATTCACTGTGTTAAGCATATTAAATGTCTATTTCTTATCGAGGACATTAATTCAACACGGATCTAGACTTCAATATATTCCAAAAAGATTTTATGACTTTCAGTATTTCTTATTACATGTAAAATAAATTGTATTACGAAAATCTTACTCTTTTGTAAATCTTACTCTATTGTAAATCTTACTCTTTTGTAAATTTCCTCGATGGTATATTGTATTTGAAATAAATATAAATTGTATTTATTTCACAACAATTATGCAACATGTTTTTACAACTTATACTTATCACTCCTGCAGTGGCCCGGATGTTAACGTGGGGGGGGGGGGGGGGGGGTCTTACTGTGGGAGGAAACCGAAGTACCCGGGGAAAACCCACGTGGTCGGGCAGGTGACCCCATACCTTTTCACGTCCGATCGGGGTATCGGACCCCGGCAACCTTGGTGAAAGCCAGTGCGCTATCCACTGCGTCACCCGACCACCCACTGATTTGAAATACATATACAATAGAGTGAGTAGCGTCATTGTAATAGTATCTGTAGTAAAAGGATGCATTTTTTTTTATTAAAATTGAGACAAATGTTCAGTATGATTTGTTTAAAAAAAGCTCCGGACGTACATATTAACCAGATTTGCTAACGTCACGCCACCACAATTGATACGCTACCCAAATTGGTACAGGTCAGAAAATGGTTCTAATAGTATTTCAATATTAAACTGGTGTAGGTTTCTCCAATAGTATAACACACGATGACTCCAAATTAAACATGTCAAAAAAAACATTAAAAATGACGTATGTCGACGATACTTTGGAGGATTTTGAAGGGGTTAATTTTAGGCATGTTTAAATGTTGATTTCTGGTCCTTACAATCGGATAACATAAAAGTATATATGTACAGTCGTAGTTCAGTATGCTGTTTATAAAAACAATATATTTTGTTGCAATTGGCACATCAACTAGTAGAAATAAAAATAAGTTTCATTGTCTGTGCTTTTGTGTACCAATGTGGGTACTTAATACCAAAAAATGAAATCCCATGAGTAGTCCTTGTCAAGAATCAAGAAACATTCCAGATACCAGATCTGGATTTTTAAATATCGCTGATAAATTGTCAAAAGTGTACAAATTGCAGTAGCGTGACGTTAGATTGAACAATATAGGATAAATCATAAATGTTTGATGCTTTATACATTCTTTGCGAATACAACTATATAAAATCCCTTCCTTATTTGTCGACAAACACTCGGGTATCTGTACAGTAGACTTCTATGTACACACTCGGATCACTTCGCCTTTTCCCGTCGCATGCTCAAAACACGAAGAAAATCACGGAAAAGGCCGAGCATAGTCCGTTTTTTTTTTTTTTTTTTTTTTTTTAATTTTTTTTTNCCACAATTCTGTCGTATATGATACAGTATGCTTTTCTGTCCATGTTGCCCGAAAACGATCAAAACAAACTATTTGAATTTCTAAGCGGACCCAGATTAAAACTTTGGTTACATACAGTGTAGTTCATAATATACCCACAGGGCTCGTTTTCATGAAACCGTTATCATGTTCAAGCATGGATTTTGTGCTCGAGCTTAATTTCTTGTTCTGGTTATAAATTAATAAACAAAGCTTATTATGTCAAATGTTTGATTTCATTTTGAATAGAAGTAAAGCCAAACACTGTTTTCAATATTTAAATTTTGACTTTTTGATCATTTGACATGACTTAAGCGAGTTACAATAAAGTTGATTTGAGCACAGAAACCATGCTTGAATATGAGAACGGTTTCGTGAATACGGACCCCGGATCCGGGCAGATTTTATCGACATCGTGCTGATATCGATAAGAGTTATGATACGAGTGGATACTATCGACAGTTAGAAAATAACCTATAACATATGCAGCCTTTCGCTTGATTTTTAAAGCAAATATGCGATACTTATGATTATAATTGTATTTTCCATAAATGAAGTTAGAAAAACCATTGTATTCCGACCACATACATACATATTGACTTCGGCAAAGATGTGATCTTAGTGTACAAGGCAGTGAAAACGGATAAAAGATCCTGGCAAAACACCAAACCCTGCGGTATTCCCTTGTCTGCGTTTAAATAAGTACGATGTCCGAAGATTCTTAATAATTGTCAGTTACAAGACCACTGTTGTCACAACAACCTTTCACTATATCCATTAAATATAATAATTGTGAGATAATGATTATTGTATTATTTATTAACAAGGCATTTCTGGATATAACACCTCTTTACTTATCACTACCACACTACCACACCACCAACGCAGGTGACCAGTTGTCAAAATACTTGTCAGTTACAAGGTAATTCTGACCTAAACGTTCTCCCTGTTGGTTAGTTACAAGGTAATTCTGGCCTAAACGTTCTCCCTGTTGGTTAGTTACAAAGTAATTCTGACCTAAACGTTCTCCCTGTTGGTTAGTTACAAGGTAATTCTGACCTAAACGTTCTCCCTGTTGGTTAGTTACAAGGTAATTCTGACCTAAACGTTCTCCCTGTTGGTTAGTTACAAGGTAATTCTGGCCTAAACGTTCTCCCTGTTGGTTAGTTACAAGGTAATTCTGGCCTAAACGTTCTCCCTGTTGGTTAGTTACAAGGTAATTCTGGCCTAAACGTTCTCCCTGTTGGTTAGTTACAAGGTAATTCTGGCCTAAACGTTCTCCCTGTTGGTTAGTTACAAGGTAATTCTGGCCTAAACGTTCTCCCTGTTGGTTAGTTACAAGGTAATTCTGGCCTAAACGTTCTCCCTGTTGGTTAGTTACAAGGTAATTCTGGCCTAAACGTTCTCCCTGTTGGTTAGTTACAAGGTAATTCTGGCCTAAACGTTCTCCCTGTTGGTTAGTTACAAGGTAATTCTGGCCTAAACGTTCTCCCTGTTGGTTAGTTACAAGGTAATTCTGGCCTAAACGTTCTCCCTGTTGGTTAGTTACAAGGTAATTCTGGCCTAAACGTTCTCCCTGTTGGTTAGTTACAAGGTAATTCTGGCCTAAACGTTCTCCCTGTTGGTTAGTTACAAGGTAATTCTGGCCTAAACGTTCTCCCTGTTGGTTAGTTACAAGGTAATTCTGGCCTAAACGTTCTCCCTGTTGGTTAGTTACAAGGTAATTCTGGCCTAAACGTTCTCCCTGTTGGTTAGTTACAAGGTAATTCTGGCCTAAACGTTCTCCCTGTTGGTTAGTTACAAGGTAATTCTGGCCTAAACGTTCTCCCTGTTGGTTAGTTACAAGGTAATTCTGGCCTAAACGTTCTCCCTGTTGGTTAGTTACAAGGTAATTCTGGCCTAAACGTTCTCCCTGTTGGTTAGTTACAAGGTAATTCTGGCCTAAACGTTCTCCCTGTTGGTTAGTTACAAGGTAATTCTGGCCTAAACGTTCTCCCTGTTGGTTAGTTACAAGGTAATTCTGGCCTAAACGTTCTCCCTGTTGGTTAGTTACAAGGTAATTCTGGCCTAAACGTTCTCCCTGTTGGTTAGTTACAAGGTAATTCTGGCCTAAACGTTCTCCCTGTTGGTTAGTTACAAGGTAATTCTGGCCTAAACGTTCTCCCTGTTGGTTAGTTACAAGGTAATTCTGGCCTAAACGTTCTCCCTGTTGGTTAGTTACAAGGTAATTCTGGCCTAAACGTTCTCCCTGTTGGTTAGTTACAAGGTAATTCTGGCCTAAACGTTCTCCCTGTTGGTTAGTTACAAGGTAATTCTGGCCTAAACGTTCTCCCTGTTGGTTAGTTACAAGGTAATTCTGGCCTAAACGTTCTCCCTGTTGGTTAGTTACAAGGTAATTCTGGCCTAAACGTTCTCCCTGTTGGTTAGTTACAAGGTAATTCTGGCCTAAACGTTCTCCCTGTTGGTTAGTTACAAGGTAATTCTGGCCTAAACGTTCTCCCTGTTGGTTAGTTACAAGGTAATTCTGGCCTAAACGTTCTCCCTGTTGGTTAGTTACAAGGTAATTCTGGCCTAAACGTTCTCCCTGTTGGTTAGTTACAAGGTAATTCTGGCCTAAACGTTCTCCCTGTTGGTTAGTTACAAGGTAATTCTGGCCTAAACGTTCTCCCTGTTGGTTAGTTACAAGGTAATTCTGGCCTAAACGTTCTCCCTGTTGGTTAGTTACAAGGTAATTCTGGCCTAAACGTTCTCCCTGTTGGTTAGTTACAAGGTAATTCTGGCCTAAACGTTCTCCCTGTTGGTTAGTTACAAGGTAATTCTGGCCTAAACGTTCTCCCTGTTGGTTAGTTACAAGGTAATTCTGGCCTAAACGTTCTCCCTGTTGGTTAGTTACAAGGTAATTCTGACCTAAACGTTCTCCCTGTTGGTTAGTTACAAGGTAATTCTGACCTAAACGTTCTCCCTGTTGGTCAGTTACAAGGTAATTCTGGCCTAAACGTTCTCCCGTTGGTCAGTTACAAGGTAATTCTGACCTAAACGTTTTCCCTGCTGGTCAGTTACAAGGTAATTCTGACCTAAACGTTCTCCCTGTTTGTCAGTTACAAGGTAATTCTGACCTAAACGTTTCCCCTGCTGGTCAGTTACAAGGTAATTCTGATCTAAACGTTCTCCCTGTTGGTCAGTTGCAAGGTAATTCTTGCCTAACCGTTCTCCCGTTGGTCAGTTACAAGGTAATTCTGACCTAAACGTTCTCCCTGTTTGTCAGTTACAAGGTAATTCTGACCTAAACGTTTCCCCTGCTGGTCAGTTACAAGGTAATTCTGACGTAAACGTTCTCCCTGTTGGTCAGTTGCAAGGTAATTCTTGCCTAACCGTTCTCCCGTTGGTCAGTTACAAGGTAATTCTGACCTAAACGTTTTCCCTGTTGGTTAGTTACAAGGCAATTCTTCCTTACCCGTTCTCCCTGTTGGTCAGTTACAAGGTAATTATGGCCTAAACGTTCTCATTGTTGGTCAGTTACAAGGTAATTCTGGCCTTAACGTTTTCCCTATTGGTCAGTTACAAGGTCATTCTGGCCAAAACGTTCTCCCTGTTGGTTAGTTACAAGGCAATTCTTCCTTACCCGTTCTCCCTGTTGGTCAGTTACAAGGTAATTATGGCCTAAACGTTCTCCCTCTTGGTCAGTTACAAGGTCATTCTGGCCTAAACGTTCTCCCGTTGGTCAGTTACAAGGGAATTCTGACCTAAACGTTTTCCCTGCTGGTCAGTTACAAGGTACTTCTGACCTAAACGTTCTCCCTCTTGGTCAGTTACAAGGTCATTCTGGCCTAAACGTTCTCCCGTTGGTCAGTTACAAGGTAATTCTGACCTAAACGTTTTCCCTCTGACCTAAACGTTCTCCCTGTTGGTTAGGTACAAGGTAATTCTGACTTCAACGTTCTCCCTGTTGGTTAGTTACAAGGGAATTCTGGCCTAAACGTTCTCCCTGTTTTTTAGTTACAAGGTAATTCTGGCCTAAACGTTTTCCCTGTTCTTTAGTTACAACGTAATTCTGGCCTAAACGTTCTTCCTGTTGGTCAGTTACAGGGTAATTCTGGCCTAAACGTTCTCCCTGTTGGTCAGTTACAAAGTAATTCTGACCTAAACGTTCTCTCTGTTGGTCAGTTACAAAGTAATTCTGGCCTAAACGTTCTCCCTGTTCTTTAGTTACAACGTAATTCTGGCCTAAACGTTCTTCCTGTTGGTCAGTTACAGGGTAATTCTGGCCTAAACGTTCTCCCTGTTCTTTAGTTACAACGTAATTCTGGCCTAAACGTTCTTCCTGTTGGTCAGTTACAGGGTAATTCTGGCCTAAACGTTCTCCCTGTTCTTTAGTTACAAAGGAATTCTGGCCTAAACGTTCTTCCTGTTGGTCAGTTACAAGGTAATTCTGCCCTAAACGTTCTCCCTGTTTGTCAGTTACAAGGTAATTCTGACCTAAACGTTCCCTGTTGGTTAGTTACAAGGTAATTATGCCCTAAACGTTCTCCCTGTTGGTTAGTTACGAGGTAATTATGGCCTAAACGTTCTCCCTGTTGGTTAGTGACAAGGTAATTCTGACCTAAACGTTCTCCCTGCTGGTCAGTTACAAGGTAATTCTGATCTAAACGTTCTCCCTGTTGGTCAGTTGCAAGGTAATTCTGACCTAAACGTTCTCCCTGTTGGACAGTTAAAAGGTAATTCTGGCCTAAACGTTCTCCCGTTGGTCAGTTACAAGGTAATTCTGACCTAAACGTTTTCCCTCTGACCTAAACGTTCTCCCTGTTGGTTAGTTACGAGGTAATTCTGGCCTAAACGTTCTCCCTGTTGGTCAGTTACAAGGGCATTCTGGCCTAAACGTTCTCCCTGTTGGTTAGTGACAAGGTAATTCTGACCTAAACGTTTTCCCTCTGACCTAAACGTTCTCCCTGTTGGTTAGGTACAAGGTAATTCTGACTTCAACGTTCTCCCTGTTGGTTAGTTACAAGGTAGTTATGGCCTAAACGTTCTCCCTGTTGGTTAGGTACAAGGTAATTCTGACTTCAACGTTCTCCCTGTTGGTTAGTTACAAGGCAATTCTTCCTTACCCGTTCTCCCTGTTGGTCAGTTACAAGGTAACTCTGACCTAAACGTTTTCCCTGCTGGTCAGTTACAAGGAAATTCTGACCTAAACGTTCTCCCTGTTGGGTAGTTACAAGGTAATTCTGGCATAAACGTCCTCCCTTTTGGTCAGTTACAAGGTAATTCTGCCGTAAACGTTCTCCCTGTTGGTTAGTTACAAGGGAATTCTGGCCTAAACGTTCTCCCTGTTGGTTAGTGACAAGGTAATTCTGACCTAAACGTTTTCCCTCTGACCTAAACGTTCTCCCTGTTGGTTAGTTACAGGGTAATTCTGGCCTAAACGTTCTCCCTGTTCTTTAGTTACAAAGGAATTCTGGCCTAAACGTTCTTCCTGTTGGTCAGTTACAGGGTAATTCTGGCCTAAACGTTCTCCCTGTTGGTCAGTTACAAGGCAATTCTGGCCTAAACGTTCTCCCGTTGGTCAGTTACAAGGTCATTCTGGCCTAAACGTTCTCCCGTTGGTCAGTTACAAGGTAATTCTGACCTAAACGTTCTACCTAAACGTTCTCCCTGTTGGTTAGTTACAAGGTAATTCTGGCATAAACGTTCTCCCTTTTGGTCAGTTACAAGGTAATTCTGCCGTAAACGTTCTCCCTGTTGGTTAGTTACAAGGTAATTCTGACTTCAACGTTTTCCCTGTTGGTTAGTAACAAGGTAATTCTGGCCTTAACGTTCTCCCTATTGGTCAGTTACAAGGTCATTCTGGCCGAAACGTTCTCCCTGTTGGTCAGTTACAAGGTCATTCTGGCCAAAACGTTCTCCCTGTTGGTCAGTTACAAGGTAATTCTGACCAAAACGTTCAAACTGTTGTTAAGTGTACTAAGCATTGTGGGAAGAGCAGCTTACTGCAGTTGCTTAGAACATTCCGGCCAATGTGTGCTATGGGCGAGAACCATGTACAAGACCATTCTATCAATACTTCCGGTCATTTACTATAGCCCTGTAGTATAAACAACTCTCTATTTGTCAGTAAGTAAGATAATTCTTGCCAAATTGTTTATTATTTTGGTCAATTACAACTTCATTCTGGAAACAACACTATTTGTCAGTAAAAACACTTGTTATTGGACAGTACTTAAATTTACATAACACTCCAAGGGAGCCATATTACAATGTAGCTCTCAGACCTTAGACTACCTTTGTTTACTAAAAGTGAATTACAGTTGTGTACTGCTTGGGAGATATTTACAAGAAATTAGTTCATTTAAACCCTGGAGTAGGTATATTGAATTACGCAAATGGCATTTATACAACAAAAATTTAAATGTTTTTATCTTTTTCTGTGGTAGGTTACACAAAACAATACTCTTCAATTTGTGTTCAGAACATATTATTTTTGAAAAATCATTACAAGGAGAAAATACAAACTTTATATTATTTACTCCTGTTGATAACCTAGTCCGGACTTGCCTGTCTGGGATATATGGGGAACACAGGGAGCTGCGGAGCCAATTGTAAGGTGTATGTTTGAACATATCATGATATGTAGGAAGCATTATTATAGACGTTTTAGGATATTAGCAAAATATCGGCACCGAATTCTTGTTTACAATGGCTTCATTATCCGATCTAGCGATCACTTACACACACCTTTCGGTACAATCTTTCTGACATTGCATTTAGCACCAAATTTGTGTAACCGTTTTTCAGTATGTGTATATAACGCCTCTGTCGTGTGTACAATTGTCTGTAGTTAAATACCACTAACGGAAATAGATTCAATATCATGTCCTCCTACTTATTAAAATAAATTACAATATCGTATGATCCTTGATCGCTCAAACGTGGAAGCGCGGAATTTGGGTTCGCTGTGGGGCAACGGCATCACTGCTACCACCTCCTTTCAAACCGGGGACGCGATTGCAGACCAAACACATTTAAATATCATACATTATTCTATTATGTAACACAACACGAATTGACTTCATTGTTCGCTGTGGGGGCAACGGGACCACTGCCACCACCTCCTTTCAAACCGGGGACGCGATTGCAGACCAAACACATTTAAATATCATTCATTATTCTATTATGTAACACAACACGAATTGACTTCATTGGCAAAACTTATTACCGATATAAATGACATAATTAATTTACAATACTAATGTCCGTCCTGTTCCACCATGTAATATTGTCAACCATTTGTATATATGAGATTAAAACAATTATCATTGTCATTGCCGAGTGTTTAAGCCGTTAAGGCGTTTAACCTTCTACGATCACTCAACCACTAGTACAATTAGTTTACCTCTACATTAAAAAAAAGTCTCCATCTCGCCCTGCTCGGCTAAAAATATAGTATCACCGGCCATTTAGACCATGGTTAGAGACGAACTTCTAAAAAATATTGATTTAAGAGACCATATATATACTCAATATGGGGAACTTAAAAATATTGTTAGAAAATCCTCAAATATTGCGGAATGCAGAAAATTCATTGTCTTAATCATAATGATTATTTTACTTAATACTTAATATTAACAAGCAATATTCAATATTTAAATGATCTAAAATTCAAACAAACTGCTCAGTTAAAATACGCTCTAAAATGTCAAATATGCCACCAGAGTAACAAACTTAATTGATACCCCGGCTAGCTACAAAAATACATCATAGTTTTAGTCCTTGTATTAGAAATGTTCCAACAGACGGCAAAACTGCATATGTAACTTATCTTACTTCAATCATAACAAGAGTTTGAGACTTGATGTGTCATTGGTTTGAAGATAGTGTGTGAGGCTCCCATTTAATAATTAACGGAAGTCGATTTTTCGGTAAAATACAATTTTAACACCGCCACTTTATGTCATTCTATCGCTCAAATTATTATTTATATTTGAAATAACAGTACAATTCCTAACAGTCGCTGGGTTTTTTATGAACACTGTATGCATGCGCAGTCACCTACCAGCCAACCGCAAAAGATATTGTGCGCCTTCTAGCGTTTAAACGTTCGGCAGAAGACAATTTATCTTTCGCTTAAAACTCTTAATTATTTTCTTTCTTAAATTACACAGATCAACAAAAGATGATGTGACAATCCTCCCGGAGTTACCTCCCCTACAGCTTCATGTCAAGCGCCATCATGCCAATCAAGTTTGGTAAATCATTTCTGAGGGGACAGTACCTTATCTGACTTAAAGGGAATAACATGTGTGCTTACCATTTGAAAAATGAGGTTGTATTTTCATGTAAGGACTGTAACGCACTCATATGTATCGAATGTTCAATCACCACTCACGAAAAACACTGTTTGGCGGAACTGACCAAAATTGCAAAAGAACAGAAAATTAAACTACAATACTTGGTTGATAACACAGATGACGTCATGATTCTTAAGATAAAAGAGGAAATAATTTTGTCGAAGAATGATCATTCTACATATCAACCAAAGTACAAAACACTTTCTGATAACATAATAAAACGAAGAGACCCGTGTAGGCTGGAATTAGACCAGATAACCGAAGACTATTTAACAACATGTCACAAGATGAAAGAGGCGGCCACGAACCTCCTTGTGACCCGCATCACAAACCTTGAGGGCAGATAAGACACTTAAAGCTCTCCTCAGAGAGTAAACAGAACCTCCAGACAGACTCTGTATCAGATTTCCAGGAAATGGACTTGGATCTCCCGCATACACCCAACACAGACATGACAGAGTTTATCCCAGGTAGGGACATGCACAGTCATCTGGAGCACGCCGTCGGAAAAATGAAGATTCCTGATCACCTTTAGACAAGACTAGGTTCAGTTGTAAGGCGAACGCTGTCCAAATCTACCGATAAGTACTGAAGTTGTTATTTACAAACTTCGTGAGAGTCCACATGTCATATCGCAGTTCTCATAACCTAGCGACATCACATCGATCTGTCCTACTTCTGATGGAGGTGCATGGCTATGTGACTTTGACAGTAACAAAGTTCACCTCATCAGCAACAGAAGTGAAGTCATACAGATGATACAACACAGACGTGACATCTCACACATCAGTCTCGCAAAACCCACCACAGGTCGCCTGTGGTTCTGTTGTGTAGATGAGAGGAACGTATATGAAGTATCTGCATCATCTACACCAGTTGCAAGGTTCAAAACCGAGGGTGACCCATACAGTCTTAGTGTCACAAAAAAGGGCCGGGTAGTGGTTGGCATACGAAAAAGTAAGGGGTACAAGTTGGTGTTGTACACAGCAGATGGCCGGGTCTTACACGAAGCCATTGTGGAGACATCCCATATGGGATTCATACGGTCCATCGTAGAGTGCGCTCCTACAGGTAACATAGCTTTAGTGAGTACTCAATTAATCTATGGTGACTTTAGAAGCCAAGACAACTACGGGCGTCGTGTCAGCGTTTACAACCCAATTCTCCGATACTTGTTCCACTACGAGGGAGAGGGGATGCATGAACAGGGGACCTATTATAAACCATTTGATCCTATAACGGTTGTATATGACAGTAAGGGTAATATTGTCATTGCTGACCAGACATGGAGCAGAATAGAACTGGTAAGTGGAGCAGTCTGGGAGCACATGAAAACCTTTCACAGAAACGAATGCCGACAAGGACGGTTGACACACAGAAGGATGATGTTTTGCGGTCAGACTCGGAGTTAGCCACGGGAAAGGAGGGACTTAAACTGATCAAGTATCACCTTGAGTAAATGACTAAATCCAGAGTGACAGAGCCTCGAGAGACTGAACCCTAACATAAAAGGGAGCAAAGGTGAGCGTAACACCTGGATATCGAGGATGCCGGGTCGCGGGTTCGAGGCCTGCCAGGGGCAGTCGCCAGGCACTGGCTTTAGGTCGGTTGTTTTTCTCCGGGAACTCCAGACTTCCTCCACCACCAAAACCTGGCACGTCCTTAAATGACCATATATGCTTATAGGACGTAAAACACAAACAAACAAATCAAATCATACTATTGTTATGACTTAGATCGCGTCATTTTGTACGAGGCTATCTCCCCCAAGGGGGTAACTAATAGAATGCCCGTGAACAGGGAAACCCCCAACCCTCCCTCAGTTAAGAGTTTAGTCTGTGAAGCACTCCAGCTTCCATGGACAGGGAAATATCAACCCGAGGGTTGAGATTTTCCTGTCCACGGACCATACCCATGTTTAATTCTCTTTCTCCCATATTCGAAATAAACCTGCCAGTGTCAATACTCGTTGACCTTCATATCCTTATATTTATGATTTTGATGTTTGTTAGCAACATGAATCTACCAACTGAAAACAACTGCCTTTAGACTCGTGCAACCAGTTTGTTACTTTCAAACACAATGACCATTTCATATTACCACGTATCGTACCGTTTCTTAGAAGAGTTATCTCCCCATCTCCGAGAAATAATGTTAAACATTATAAAAAACATATATTGTGCACCATTGTACTATTAATAGATATATAAATGTATAAATATATAAATATATAAATAGAAAGGCCTAGAGACGCTATCTCTGTCTTTTGTTCTTTTATATATATATATATATATATATATATATATATATAATCTTATATTATATATCAAATACTGACTTCCGACTCGCAATCGGTTTCTCGTTCGTGGTCACCCAAACGTCCGACTAGGTACAGACCCCACGACACCGACAACTTGCACATTTACATCAGCTGGTTTTCTGATAAACATTGCATTCAACTTCAATTGAGCTATATGCCTACGGCCGACGGGGGCACTGCCGACGAGTGTCCTGGATGGTTAAGTGCGGAAATAGCTGATCGGCGAAAGTCGAAATGTGTGTTGGCTGCAGATCTGGCTGGGTTTTTTTTTAATATTTGTTTTGTCCGATACTAATATAAAAAAGTGTTTAATTTACAAAAAGTGTTGTTACTTTTTTCATTGCGACGTAAATATAAAAATTATATGGATTTTTTTCATGTACATTGCGGCAATAAAAAGCAGTATAACTGATCTTCATATCATCTGAGGGGGCTTACCCTATGTATTTAATGACGCACACGAAAACAATTATGTAAATTCTATAGGGATGATAAACCCTGAACATAAAATCAGAAATTCACTGTAGTATCGTACTCTCTAAGAGAGGCTGTGTTTAATGTAGACAGGTTTCACTGTAGTATCTTACTCTCTAAG
>NW_018408914.1:1987686-1989181 GCF_002113885.1 Mizuhopecten yessoensis | reverse complement strand
ATCATACCCAATGTCTGTGATATCATACCCAATGTTTGTGATATCTTATCCAGTGTATGTGATAGCATAATCAAAATTTTATTTTAGATTATGGTCAATATATATTATGTGGTCACTGTTGTATGTAATACCAGCTAATAAATTATAATACGATTGTACTAACATACATGTATACACAAATTGCATACGTAGGTTTCCTTTGGTCAGAATTTACATGTAGACTGATATAGTGGCCGCCTGAAAACCATCATGAATCTGGAGAGTAGATTGTTTTGCCAATTCTCGAGAAGACTTTGGACAAAGGATCAAATGCGGTATGCCCCGTTATCTGCCCCAATATTCTGACATTCATGATTTTACAAATTTTACATTTTTATGATTTGAAATAATAATTAAGATGCATTATAGTTCTGGAAAAACTTTTGATTTTAATTATATTGTCTTGAATATAAAATCGGGATGGTTTATTGAGGCGCACGTACGAGATTTTCGCGAAAACAACAGAAATTTACGTGTACAACATCAAAATTAAGTAGGAGCGCAGTTTTGCTCCACAAAGATATTTTAGTTTTGACTTTCTTTGTGGAAAACAGATCGACTCCTTAAGTTTCGTTTTGGAGCACGACTGCGCTCATATCTAAAGATTGAAAAAATATCTCAAAAAGGCGAACCTCGTCCGAAACACAAAATGAGCGATGACTATAATAATCGAAGCGACGAGTTTATCCGGATTTTGTCGTTCCTGTGATAAATAATTCACACATATTTTTGTTTTGTAAAAATATTATTTTATACTTTGCTTATTTCAAAATGTATATTTAATTTATGTATCATATTTTAAACGTAAGAAAAGTAAAATTTGATAATGATAAAAAATAAGTTTCACATTTTCCGTAAATTCCGGACCTTGTCGATTAAACTACTGTACTCCTACCGCGGAAACGTCAACAAAGCGCTAATCATAACAAAGCTGCTCTTCGGCCTATTATACTGCAAAGAAGTGGAGTTTTCATCTGCTGGATCCAGAATACTTTATATTTGGTAGGTGTTTATTTAAAGATAATGTGTATGCACACAGAATATAGAATGCAGCTTGTAATATCGATGTTTGGTGAGTTTGCCAACTGTCCCGAGATGTTGAAAACCAGACGGGCAGACGACAGTTACTTGGCAAGTTTAAATGCCCAATACTAGCCCTAATGCAACCAAATATTACCTAATACTGTATTCAATACTACAAAATACTACCTTATAACCACCTTATATCGCCAACACATAAATTGTTTACTACGAAGGTGATGAGTTGTAATATATCTGCCGACAAAACGTCGTAAGGGGGGGGGGGGGGGGAACTAAAGACCAGATAGATGAAGAGAGTTGGCCGGAATATAATGGGATTAACCAGAATGAGTTTTTATTTTTTATTAACAATTTTCACTTTATCAAAACTTGAAATCAATCTTTTTGGTAATATGATTTACAAAGACTTTTTTTT
>NW_018408914.1:1928506-1985298 GCF_002113885.1 Mizuhopecten yessoensis | reverse complement strand
TTTCTTTAATCTCCTTTAAATACAAAGAAAATGAGAGTTGCTTTTGACTTGCAGCAATTCTTATTTATTAATAATGTACTACATGTACTTGTTTTGTGAAAACCACAATAATCAAACAAAAATCATACAATATATAGTTAACTTTCTTATTGTAAATGAAAATGAATGTATGTATCAAATATGTGTATATTTTAGTGATTTGTATGCTTAATAGATGTAAATAATGAAAGTTGTAATGCAAAAATACTTGTTGCTGCGATCAAAATGTTTATAATGCACTATTTGGTTTTGTAAAGTTCATTACAATCAAACAGAAATCACACAATATATAATTTACTTCTTATTGTAAATGAAACTGAATGTATGTATCAAATAAGTGTATATTGTAGTGATTTGTATTTAAAATATAGTAATAATGAGATTTAATCATTCATCCAGTAAATCTGTTAATCAAATGAAGTACAACTTGTTGAGAGGCGGAGTTTCACTTGACCAACAGTAACACAATTGATTTTAAATTCATTTAACAGTACCCTATATCAAAATATTTACCGATTTAATATGGTGAGCTGCTGTTCCCAGAGTTCATCTTTCTATGTGTTGAAGCCAGGACCATACTTTGCCAATAATTAAAACAATTAAAGAATCCTTAACTATATATTTGTCGTTTGGTCTTCTTTTTGATAATGTCAGTTGCTATGCAAAAATGCTTGTTGCTATGGTCAAAATGTTGTATTTGGAAAATCACTAAAATTAAATGGAAATTACACAATATATAGTTAACTTTCTGGATGTAAATGAAAATGAATGTATGTATCAAATATGTGTATATTGTAGTGATTTGTATGTAAAATAGCCGTAAATAATGTCAGTTTCTATGCAAAGATGCTTGTTGCTATGGTCAAAATCATTATATTTTTCTTTTATCTCTGAATAAATAAAAAGAAACTGTTAGTCTAAGATAACAAATATTACAGCTGTAATAGGAACATGAAATTTTGAGTTCAAAATGTTAATTTTAACACAAAATGTTGTCTTTTTAAACCAGAGCTGAATATGTTACTATGGCCCGTTGCTATGGCCTGTTGCTAAGGACAAACACAAAAAAACATTTTAAGTTTTACAGAATTTGTTAGGTCTTTACTTGCACATTCCATTGGTATAAGTATAAAGGGAATAATGCATGGGGCCAAAAACACCCCTTAGTGCATATAGTCCTTTCATGCTTCGTTTTCCCTTGGTCCTTAGTTGCGCCTGTTTGGATGGACCAACCTTAAAGATTGTTATTTGTGTATGTTATCTTTGATACTGATCAAAGGAACAAGATGGCTTCCAGAGAGGTAGCTATCTTCGATTTTGACGGTTATTAGGTTTTTATCGGTATTTCTGTTTACCTTTTTTGGGTACTGGACGGATCTTTATCAAATTTTGATATGTAAGTTTTCATGGTACCTAGTTGTCTATGTTACATTTTGAGCCTGACAAGAAAAGATAACATGTCTGTCAGCTGGACAGCCATATTGTATTTTAACATTTTAAGGTTTTTTCTGCTTTTTTCTTAAATTTTATATGGCGGTTTAACTCGGTCCTTTTAATGTTCAGGTTTATTTTTTACATTAAAAAATTGTCCTCTTGGTCCATAATTGTGCGATAATCTGATTAATCGAAAGAAAAAGGTGACTGAGAGGCGGCAATCTTGGAAATTAACAATTCAAGTTTGTCATCATTATTTCTCAGGAAGTGTTAGAGACATCTTTCACAGATTTCATTTGTAGTTTTCTTCTTTGTCCATAGTTGCGTATAAACAACATTACCACAAGTCGGCCATTTTGTAAGTGGATATCTAAGGTTGCTATCGTTATATCTCATTAAGTGCTTCACCTAACTTTCACAAGCTATTTTTCCTTGGTTTTAGTTGTGTTTCGGAACTTATCACAAGAGCAGGATGGTTATCATCTGTCATTTTGGTATTTGACAGTTAATTGTCACCGCTATTTTACAGGGTAAAAAACAGATATAGAGAAAATGATTAATTCTAGCTGTTTCCTGGGTTTTTTTATAGTTCTGCTGTAACAGGAGATACCTCTGGCTGCCAAAAATCATTACATATATAGCAGGTTATCTGTTCACTACCTGAAAGGTTTTTGTCTCTGTAGATACCTGGTTGCTTTAGAAGGTGGGAAAACTTAACTTATGTCAAGGAACGTTTGGGAAACGGGGTACAAAGAAGACAAAAGCAAGCAATTTTGTGTATCTAACAAAAGTTTAATACGTAAAACTCACAGCAAAGACCAACGTATTGTTTTATGCTCTGCCGTTGCACTCGCATAGTGACAAGGAACATTGTAGTTGCCGACCATCTCGTCGACAAGTCAATGCCTCTATGAGAGTTATGACACCAGAATCGTTATATATATATATATAATATTTGACTGAAAAACAAAAAGAAAAGTTCTGCATTGGCACAATTGCAGCAAATCTCAAATGATTTTGCACACCCTCAAAGTTTCTCTCATAATGAAATCAGATCAGTTTCCGTTGACACATTATGAAATTGTTGTAAATGTTTATGCTTTGCGTCCAAATCTGCTGGTCGATTGTGGCCCGCTTGAGCCGTCCAACTTCCGCTCCTCAGCAATCACGGCCTCAACACCCTTCCTCATTTCCTGTACAGCCTCGATCTCGGTCAAACCCAGCCTCCTCTTGTTAGAGATGTCGTACACCCCTCCCACACTCTCCGTGTGTTCTCCGTGGATACCTGCCGAAAAAGTAGACGTCATCAAACTTATCCTTATATGTTTAGTTTACAGTTTATACTGACTTTTATCACATGTATAAAAAAAATACATATAATATATAAAATATTCACTCTAACTGAAATTATAATTCCACTTGTATCGTCGATAACCCTGCTAAATACCTATAAACTAACCTCGGGCTTGTAGGTTGAAGCGATCACAGAAGGCCTTGAACTCGGGGTTGGTAGATAGCTTGGGGATTCTGATGTGAACACTGGCCCTGAGGGTGGTGCCAAGGTTTGTCGGACAGAAGGTCAGGTAACCCAGTTTGTGATGATGGGCGAACTTCAAACCGCTCTTCTCCATGGCTTGGACAGCCTGTACAGACGCAACGTTCAAAATGACAACATCAATCAAATTATAAACATGTAACGTTTTTAGAACTTAAAAATAATTTTAGTTCACCGATTTGGTTTTCCTCAATAATAACGTATCAAAAATATTGCCATGCTCAATTAAAAATTGATATAGGGTATCAAACCACTGATGTAAATACTTCTCCTGTGAACATAATATGTCAGCTTCAATTATAGACATGAAGCGAAGAAAAAGTCTGCCATACATTAGTCAATAAACCGTGACTTCTAACAGTTTTAGTTACTGTTATCAGTCAATGAACCGAAACTTCTAACAGTTCTGGTAACCGTTATGAGTCAATAAAGCGTGACTTCTAACAGTTCTGGTTACTGTTTTTAGTCAATAAAGCGTGACTTCTAACAGTACTGGTTACTGTTATCAGTCAGTGAACCGAAACTTCTAACAATACTGGTTACTGTTATCAGTCAATAAACCGTGACTTCTAACAATACTGGTTATATGTATCAGTCAGTGAACCGTGACTTCTAACAGTTCTGTTTACTGTTATCGGACAATAAACCGTGACTTCTAACAGTTCATTATCAGTCAGTGAACCGTGACTTCTAACAGTACTGTTTACTGTTATCAGTCAGTGAACCGTGACTTTTAACAGTACTGGTAACTGTTATCAGTCAGTGAACCGTGACTTTTAACAGTATACAATTGTTTCATGTTTTTTTGGGGAACAGTCAAAACTATCATCCCGAGGTAGGGGGAAGCCCTGGGGAACTGTTTGCCCGAGGCCGCTAGGCCAAGGGCAAACAGTTCCATAGGGCTTCCCCCTGCCGAGGGATGATAGTTTTGACTGTTCCCCAAATAACCATGAAACAATTGTTTTATTACCAAATAAATATTAGTATCAATGCTGCATGCAATGTTGCCATTGCTTCAACACTGAGTCGCGGTCATCGAAACGCTTGAAGGGGAGCTCTCGAGGGGGGATTCCTGCGCATCGAATTCGCGCTGGGTAACAGTTCGCTCTGACCGGGAAAATAGAAACAGTCAAAAATGACTAATTATCATTTATATAGACTATTGGGTAATAATACTGTTTACTGTTATCAGTCAATGAACCGTGACTTCTAACAGTACTGGTTACTGTTACAGTCAATGAACCGTGACTTCTAACAGTTCTGTTTACTGTTATCAGTCAGTGAACCGTGACTTCTAACAGTACTGGTTACTGTTATTAGTCAGTGAACCGTGACTTCTAACAGTACTGTTTACTGTTATCAGTCAGTGAACCGTGACTTCTAACAGTACTGGTGACTGTTATCAGTCAGTGAACCGTGACTTCTAACAGTACTGGTTACTGTTATCAGCCAGTGAACCGTGACTTCTAACAGTACTGGTTACAGTTATCAGTCAGTGAACCGTGAGTTCAAACAGTACTGGTTACTGTTATCAGTAAATGAACTGTGACTTCTTACAGTACAGGTTACTGTTATCAGTCAATGAACCGTGACTTCCAACAGTACTGGTTACTGTTATTAGTCAGTGAATCGTGACTTCTAATAGTACTGGTTACTGTTATCAGTCAGTGAATCGTGACTTCTAACAGTACTGGTTACTGTTATTAGTCAGTGAATCGTGACTTCTTAACAGTACTGGTTACTGTTATCAGTCAGTGAATCGTGACTTCTAACAGTACTTTTTCTAAACATTTTCTTCAGGTTGGTAAGTATGGATTATGAAAAGTTCTTTTTACACAACCAATACAATTAATATTTGACGTTTCGATGACTAGTATGATATGTACAATGTCACCTTCATCAGACAAATGACCAGTGAAGCGTATGCACGTAAAGGTGTAAAATGTGTACGAGTTGTCCACAAAAATCGATGTGGATTTGGCTACGTTGTAAGCGTATGTACAATAGTTGTTATATATGCACCGAAATGACTCGACCGTGTCCTCTTGTCCTCGCTTGCGTCACGTTTATATTTGGTAAAATACAATATGTTTGAAATGTATCATGAACGGACAAGCTTCCTTTTAAACATATTCTTTAAGTGGTTGCGAAATGATTTTTTTGATGTCGTTGTAAAAGAGATCGTTGTGTAGTTAAATGTACATGTACTAACCGTGACCAGACGTGTGTACACGGCTGCAAGGTCTCCGCCCATCTGCATAGAGATAAATCGTAGATGGTCCTCCTCATTCACCCACACAAGGAATGTCTTCTGAGGGTTGTGGAAGATTCCCCTGCCAACCGGCCAGTCGTCAAACCCACTGGCTTCCCTCAGGAACCTGACCAACGAGAAACAAAGTTACACAAATAACAAACATACATATACATGGGGACCTACCGTGATAATTGAATATTCCCTCAAGACGGAAATGGACTTGTGCTACATATAGTAAACCTATAACAGTTCCTTCAGTGATGAGTGGGTAACAGACTGTTGTAACCTCATTAACCTATAAATGCTCCTTCAGTAAGTTTGGAACAGACTAGAAAGTAAGTCTGCCTGAAGAGTCTAGAAGTTAAAACAGGCTACCTGTCGCTGTCGTTGAAGAGGAAGTGATCCTCTGTAAGCTGCAGCTGTGTGGCTCTGTTCATGCCGTACAGGGGGTAGTAGGTGCCTTTCAGTTCTCCCTTTAGGGTCTCGAAAGCGTCCTTGTCTCTAGCTTCCATTTCCATACGGTCCTGTTTAAAAGTGTATTGTATTCAACATTTGATTGGAAGTCTATACAAGCATCCTAATAAAAAATACAACTCCACGTATATCGTTGGGGTTTTAGTAAAATGTCACTATCAAATCCAGTTGCTCTTCCCCTTAGATCATTATATTGATATAGGTTGTTTCCTAATCCGAATACATCAGTCCAAAATGGATAATATGTAACTATACTACACAGATATTGTACAATTTGCAGACACACTTACAGACAGTATATGACGTAATAATTACAATGACTTCGCCTGGTGTTGACAGGGGAGACAACTGATGATGACAACAATGCAGGAACACGATCTCATGCTCAATCATGGATTCTGTGCTCCAGCCAACTTTCTTATACCTCGCTTAAATTATGTCAAACGATCAAAATGTCGAATGTAAATGTAGACATTGAAAACAGTATTCGGCTGAAAAGGTGTTTTTTTCATTTGTTTTCCAAATCGTTGACAAAATAAGATTGTTACANTGACCTCATAACTGTTGAAAAAATAAAAATCATTCCTTAAATAATTTATAACCGGCACAAGAAACTAGGCTTGAGCACGTAATCCATGCTTGAACATGAGAGCAGTTTATGAATACGGGCCCAGGTTTACTTTCTTCGGATTGCCTGAGCTGAAATATTACTTTATGGTTTTGAAGATAATTTTTGATAAGTTGTTCATACCATGTCCACTATTTACAATGTAAATTGCTATAATGATACAGCTAGATAAATGTAAATTTGTCTTAAATATTATTACAAAATGGTGAATTACTACACAGATAACTTTTTTTATTTACAGAGAAATTAATATGCCCAGTAGTTAAAATCTACTCTTCATGAAATCCTAAAAAGAGTTCACCCCCTTGCATCGTGGACCAACTTTTTATCTTTACCTGGATATTTCGTAAACTTATGCAAACGCTCTACTAACTGTTCGATAAGGTCATCAGTTTGACTATTATACATATGAAGTTTTCAAGGAAATACTCAGTAAGAGTATTACTACTAGACCAAAGGTAAGATTTAACTACTCAGTAAGGTACAGTGAGTGTATCAATAGAACTAATGTAAGGTTTAACTACTCAGTAAGTGTACACTAGAACTAAGGTAAGGTTTAACGACTCAGTAAGGTACAATGAGTGTATCAATAGAACTAATGTAAGGTTTAACTACTCAGTAAGTGTACACTAAAACTAAGTTAAGGTTTAACGACTCAGTGAGTGTATCACTAGAACTAAGGTACAGTGAGTGTATCGCTAGAACTAAGGTACAGTGAGTGTATCACTAGAACTAATGTAAGGTTTAACTACTCAGTGAGTGTATCACCAGAATTAAGGTACAGTGAGTGTATCACTAGAACTAAGGTACAGTGAGTGTATCACTAGAACTAAAGTACAGTGAGTGTATCACTAGAACTAATGTAAGGTTTAACTACTCAGTGACTCAATCACTAGAACTAAGATACAGTGAGTGTATCACTAGAACTAAGATACAGTGAGTGTATCACTAGAACTTAGATCAGTGAGTGTATCACTAGAACTAAGGTACAGTGAGTATATCACTAGAACTAAGGTACAGTGAGTGTATCACTAGAACTAAGATACAGTGAGGGTATTACCAGAACTAAGATACAGTGTGTGTATCACTAGAACTAAGGTACGGTGAGTGTATCACTAGAACTTAGATCAGTGAGTGTATCACTAGAACTAAGGTACGGTGAGTGTATCACTAGAACTAAGGTACAGTGAGTGTATCACTAGAACTAAGGTGCAGTGATTGTATCACTAGAACTAAGATGCAGTGAGTGTATCACTAGAACTAAGATATAGTGAGTGTATCACTATAACTAAGGTACGGTGAGTGTATCACTAGAACTAAGATACAGTGAGGGTATTACCAGAACTAAAATACAGTGAGTGTATCACAGAACTAAGGTGCAGTGATAGTATCACTAGAACTAAGGAACAGTGAGTGTATCACTATACCTAAGGTACGGTGAGTGCATCACTAGAACTAAGGTGGAGTGATTGTATCACTAGAACTTAGTTACGGTGAGTGTATCACCAGAACCAACACATAGTGAGTGTATCCCTATAACTAAGATACAGTGAGTGTATCCCAAGAACTAAGATACAGTGAGGGTATTACCAGAACTAAAATACAGTGAGTGTATCACTAGAACTAAGATACAGTGAGTGTATTACCAGAACTACGGTTAGGTTTAACTACTCAGTAAGTGTATCACTAGAACTAAGATACAGTAAGTGTATCACCAGAACTAAGATACAGTGAGTGTATCACTAGAACTAAGGTAAGGTTTTAAATCTCCTGTAGAACATTAACTCACAAATGAGAGGGTAACTAAACTGATTCAATACTCAAAGTTATCACTTTTTATAATAAAATGTGTACAAAATTAATGTTTGACAATAAATACAGCCAACGCACTTTTTTACCTATGAAATGCTGAATTATATTGATGTTATCACTTTACATCGTTTTAGTATAGTACTTTAAATTTAGTGTCTGTGATATCTAATTATATGCTGCTATGTAATTGTATGTTTTACTCGCTGATTATGTGCTAGCTTTCTGTGATAGTGTATAGCATGAATTGTTGTTATCCGTTTGCTTTTTATCATGTTTGTCGCAAAAATACCGCTTCAGTGCTAATGTTTCTCTGTTGGATATATGCGACGTTAAATAATGTTTCTTGTATCTTGTATTCTTGTATCGAAAATTAAAAAAGTCGATTTATATGGGGGGGGGGGGGGGGGGGGTGATACTAAAAAGGGAAGCAACTCCTGGTTTTTTTTTAATATTTCAAGAATCACAACTAATTCGAACATTTTCAGCCTTGCTCAAAACTGTGTCGAACAATAAACATATAGTATATTCTGAAAAATTTTACCAAATGACCTCCCTTGAAGTGTCCCATAGCAATATTTTAACGTAAATAGTGAGGTTACGTGATTTAACATAGTCATACCTTCAATGTAGCTGTGGGGGGGAATGGGTAACCGGCCAACGAACGTCCCACACGAACACGTGTTGAGATAATATACTTCTTAGAGGGGTCAAGATCGCCAAACCCTAAGTTCTTGATGTCTCCAAAGTCGGGGTTAGGATGTTTGACCTCGTCCACTTTGTGGTAGTCTTTGATGACTGGGAAGAGTACGTCGGAGAAGACGTCGTATGCTTCAGCATCACAAGCATAAATACCACAGCCACTGTCGAGATTGTTGCAGCCTGAAATATGTATGATTCATTCTAAGTGAATGGCATGTGTTCTCCATAAAATAATGATACAGTCTTAAGCATTAGAGTATTTTTTGTACATTTCTATTTGTGTTATATTCTTATATATTCTTATACTTTTAAATATTGCTTCAAAACTCAACAAAACCTAAAATTAAACGGAAAGAATTCTCGGGAAATAGTATGGTGCATAATACATAATTGCCCTATCACATTTATGAAAATGGGAAAAAAAATGTCGAGATGAAATTCAGAAAGCGACAGCTGAAATGAAGAAAACTGTTATAAAATGTTGTCAGTTATTTTCATTAACTAACTGATAAGATAAGTTGTTCCGTTTTGGTATTTGACAAACTAAAACTTCCAAGTGAACCTGACTCAACTGAATGCTGCATTTTGTATATAACGTTATACAGAAATGGTAAAATATGGTAGGAAAACCGTAGTTCATTAGCAGCAAAGAATATGGCCTCCAATATTAGGTCAAAAGAAAGTTGGTGCTAACCCATCTAGTCTAGCATTGTCAAAAGTAATTAATATGCGCAGACATCCACACTGTAGCAGCTTTGTTCGGTGAAGTTGCGTGTAAAATGAAGTTGCGCAACCGTCGATGCAGAAGCTGCCGTGGGTTCGAAAGAAAGTTAAAGAATATATTTGTATGTTGATATCTTATGATTATTTTTTTCATGGTGCTTTATATCTTAATCATTTGTCTACCGCGCGGCATTCAATGTCATTTTTGAAAAGTCGACATTCTTTTGGAAACGTAAAGTCATGACGTTGTATTTCAACAGCAGACACGTCGACCGCCAATGTAAACAGGGGTAAGCTTCGTTTGCTCCGTTTTGTTTGAATTTATGTGTTCTTTTGTAATTTAGTTAAATGTCCGACATATCTTGTTTTTTACACGACGCGATCATAAACGATCACAAAGGAGTGGTTAAAACCGTAGATCGCAACTCCACCGCACCACATCGCAAATAACATTTTAATGACAAAACACATTAGATGACAAAATGTAGTACAGTTCTTGTCAGAAAATGGGCAGCAATGGCTATCATTTACCTTTACCTGTTTACCTCTTCTTCGACACCGTTGTTAGCTAAATTGCTAGTATAGGCGCATCTTGGTTTGGTAACGTACTGTTAACCGGTTGTGTAGCATAAAAACTAGGATAAAACTTGGACGAGAATTATCTGATAAATGAAGCAGTGCTCCGATCATCTTACCTGACCTAATGCAATCTGCTAATGTTCCTTTCAGGTAAGTAACCTTATCTTTTAGCTTGTTGTAGATTGGCTCGGTCAGGTGTTTCTTCAGTAAAGAGTTTGACTCGCCATTTTTCAGTTTCTTCCAGAGTTCTTCTAAAGACATGATTCTTTATGTTCGAAGCAAATCAACCTGTAAAAAAGCACCAAAAAATCCTGGGAATCAACAAAGATAGTGAAGTCTGTTAGAACTATCAATAAGTACTGATTTATACTTTACCAATGTCTGGGGACTCCGAAGAAGACCAGCTTATTCGGATGAATTCCAAACTGTAGCGATGACGTAACAAAGATTACCCATTGTTTATGACGTCATCAAAATGTGCGTACAGGCTTGTGTCTTTACTGACATTTGGTCAGATTTGTGGTAAGCTTTATATACTATGTTCGGTCGTAGGTAGTGAGTGTAAAAATGCCTATCCATATATCTCAAACTGAAACCTGCTATGCATATGCATAGGTATCTCTGCAATAACGTTAGCTATACGTTTTATTAAATTTTACTGAAATGACAGCACATTCGGGATTATTTGTATCTTGTCAGTTTAGATAATTTTGGAAAGTATTCGCGAAAATAAAATAATGATTGTTAGAGTAAAATATCGAAAAGGAAAGGTGCATTGGAAACGTTCGTTTGGAGGGTAACCCACACAATATTTGAAGATCTGTTAACGCTCTATCGATCGTTTGGCGAGTTGTAACTTGTTTTATAATATACAATACGTTATTTGAATCGTATTTATAGACTCGGTTTACTTTGAGCTGACAGGAAGACCATACTTTAGTTACTCATTTGAGTTTAATAGTCATGTTATTTTTGAAGGACAAAAATATACACAACATTTTGAAATAATACATCGCACATTACGGAACCAAGCTGATCACCTCTACGGTAAAGATAAGAAATAACGTTGCGGTTTCGTGTAATCAAAATAAAAGTGTGCCGATCATTTATCACAACTGCAATTTCGGAAATGCAAACAGTGGTATTTTTTGCCGGCCGGCGTATCTAATCACGTGACTATTTACACTGTACGTGGGAGTGATCACATATCTAATTAGCATGACAAACTTTGGAAACGTCAAATAAATCATTATTTTTAAGAAGAAGGCGCGTTCTTACAGTTTTCAAAATTGTAATCTCAGCAATGATATGTTAGAAAACTTTATGGCATTATCACATAGGCCGTTTATGATATGTGACGATTTCAAGGACATACGTATTTCAAAGCAGAACTAATAAAGGAATGTCAATTTTGTTCTTCTTAAATCATTTTTTCTTAGCGGATAAATGGAATAATATGAAAATGAAAATGGTGTGGCAAACAAATTACCAGAAGCATTTTGATTAAATGAAATAAACTAATTTACCTGTAGGATTTTGCTGACAGCGGTGTGTCCCGGTGGAGCAGATTGGCACGTAGCTAGTGTCGAGCAGGTGAAGCCGCCGAATCAAGTCTGTAAAAGTCCCTCCCATTGGCTGAGACTGGCACGTATGTGTATTGACCCCCTTCAATGGATTAATACTTTAATCGTGTTATCAATACCATATTCAATCTTTTGAATAGATTTGCAAGTCTGCATAAATGGTTTCCTATTGATTGTATTTGGTGCCTTCTGTACTGTCGGTATATGTATATCAGGTACGACTGAAGTTTTAAAACCCGTTACACATAAGAATTCTATATTGACGTTTTTGATATTACTAATCGCGTGTATTGTTTAAATAATGTTACGGGTCCACACATGTGCCCGCTGCTAGGTATACACAAACGGACACGTACGTAAAACCAAGGTCTACATATGTCACAGCCCCAGCGACCACACTGACTACACATTGGACAGATTTTTAAAGAAAAAAGTGACCAGGGTTATTGAAATAATAATAATGATTTATTTAAGGTCGGCAAATATAAGCAATGAGAGCCGTGGTGACACTCGACCTGTGTATGTTAATTGTTAGAAATAAGGGAAAGTTTGCGGAGTGAGCACCTTTTTGGATGTTTTATACAGGTGTATAAATATTCTGAACATTATTAATTTATGCAACAGCTGTTTTAAATTGGAAACTTCGGGCGACACCTGAAACCAGAGTGCATGTTGTCAGAAGCTTTTGATGTTGAAAATAGCTTAATTGAATTGTAGCTTCTACGATAAACATAATGCATGCTTATCTGTCATGATAGAGAAGACTGGACGATCGCTGCCTGATCAAAAAGAAAATAAACCGATGCATGTCTAGTCAGTCAGGTCGATATTGTTATTTTAGTGCCATATATCATAATTACATTGATACATTTAAAAGTATACAGTTAAATAAAATATTTGTTCATGCTTGACCATATGTTCAATTTGTTTCCGTAAGTTTTACAACTTATAGGATTTTCAACAAATATTTTCATATAAGTACAACATATAATTACATAATACTGGCACATTCATCACAAATCAGTAGCAACAACAACATCATCGAAATCATAATTCATCGCTTTTATCATTATCATCATCATCATCGTAGCGGCCGTCGTCGTCGTCTTATACCTCATCATAATGAAATAATCATCTCTTTAAATCAACATCAAATACTACATCATCCTCATCCTCATCATCATCATCATCTTCTTCATCATCGTCAAAGTACAACAACAAGACTTAATTACATGAATTTCATAAAACTGGTACATTTTTTTACAAATCACCGATATTATTGAAATCATTACCACTTTCATCATCATCATCATCATCAAAATATCAACATCATCGAAAACATCTATATCATCATCATCATCAACAACAACAAAAAACAACAACGTTGAGCATTTACCATCTTAAACATGAAAGATTGTTCGAACAAAACATGGACATGATACGATTGAGTAATACAAAATTACGTAAAACAAACTTATAAGTTAAACAATCCTTCGTTTGTTAGCTTCAATAATAATTTTACCTAACAAATTCAGTTCTTTTACATTGTGTGTATTTACTAATTCGATAAGTTTGAATACAGATGGTTTTTGCCAGTAATAATTTTTAATATATTTTCTCCTTAGATCTAGATGACGTGGGCAGGTAAATAGAAAATGAAATTCATCTTCTATCTCTATTAGGTCACAGTTACTGCAATATCTATTATTCCTTGCAACATTCCTGTATCTTCCCGTTTCTATTGCAANACAGATGTCGGTAGCTGCCTGCCTTAACTAGTTCAAATAATTTATGCTTTATGAATAATAACCAATTTCGTTTCGGGTTTTCCCTCCAAGTTTCTTAAAAAAAAATTATATGCTTCTTTTAGAATACAATTTTCACAATTTAACAACTTAAACCAATATTTCAACATTCGAAGCATCTGATTGTTTGCGAGAGGTAGTCGTCCAAGCTCAAAATATACCAAAGCATTGCACGTAGATTTTTTAATACACAGTATATTTTTACAAAAGTCCATATGAACCCTTTCTATTTCAACTCCTTCATAACTACCCCATATTTCACAGTCATAATATAATACACTACTCACATATGTGTCAAAGAGGTGTAGCATAGTTTTGATGTTTAAATGAGCGTGTTTACATTTAGATCGTAAGGCAAAAAGCGCTTTACGACCTTGCTCTGCTACATGTTTAACCATGAAACTGAATTTGTTATTAAATCTAAACAGAACCCCCAGATACTTAGATTGTTCAAGAGGCTTTGTAAACCTTCGATTGACTCAGAAAATAAAACTAAATCATCTGCATTTAGAAGAAGAAATAAACTCAATTCCCCAAAATCATAATGGGATGCTCAATTTTCTATAAAACCATTTTCAAAGTCATTTAAAAACAAAGAAAAAGGTAACGGGGACAACATTTCCCCTTGCATCAATCCAACATTATTAGAAAAGAAGTTCGAACATTTGCCATTAACTAAAACACAAGATTTAACTAATTAGTATAAAGACTTAATTGTAGTCAAAAAATTACCTCGAACACCCAGCTTTGTTAATTTGCACCACAGGCTTACTCTATCTACGAAATCAAAAGCATTGCGGAAATCTACGAAACAACAATATAACCTCTTTCTTTCAGATAACGTTTCCGAAATTATAGTTTGCAAAGCGAAAATAGCATCCACAGTGCTTACCCCTGGACGGAATCCAAATTGTGCGTCTGTTAAAATATCATATTTAGTACAAACGTCAACCAAACGTTTGTTAAGTATGGATGCAAATAATTTGCACATACAAATAATTAGACTGATACCTCGAAAATTATTAGGATTTGTTAAAGCGCCCTTTTTATGCACAGGTACAATGATTGCTTCGGACCAGTCAACTGGAAAACATCCAGATTGTAAAATATTGTTAAATAATACGTGTTAAAAAGGTAACAACAACTGTTTACATTCAATAAAACATTCATTTAACAGACCATCTGGACCATGCGATTTATTTCATTTTGAATCACCGAGGGCCTATAAGCAGGAGACTTACCCCCTCAAGACGCCAGAACACGGGCTCCGCCCGTGAAAAGGAGTCTATAAACCCATCAACCAACCAACCAACCGAGTATTAGGCAAATCGGTGTGTATATATATAATGAATATATAGTAGCACGGAATTAGATGTTATCTGTTGTTCTGGTAGCTCCGGGGCTTCCCTCCATTTCCTTATATACTCTGCAATATCTGCTTCCTCGGATCTCTGAAGTACAGCCTTAATGATCAAGGTATCTGAGGAAACCATACAAAATGTAGTCCAGCTATTCACTTTTTTTGAAAACCAGTTCCGCACCGAATGGCGCTCAACCTCATATAAACCCACTGCTTAGCACAGGGTGGTTCAAACACCATGTCAACGGACATTGTCACGGACGTTGTACAGCATCTAAAAAGGAATAGGACCCGAGTCCCCAAATAATCGCTACGTAATACTCACAGAACAAACTCCTTACGTACTGTATGGTCTATGAAACACTAGTTTGGTCTGTGAGTATTACGGAGCGATCATATGCGGACTTACATTTCTAATCATATTGTAAATATTGTGTATTTCATAACAAACACAGATGAAAGAACAGTCGACTACAAACGTTTGTATATATGATATTTGTGTTGGGGCGATTTTTCAATAAACGATAGCTTTGTAAATATAGGACAGACACAAAGCGACACGAAAACCTCAGAATAATCAAAATCTTTGTCATTTAAATATGCCTGATCCATATAGTGAACCCCGCTCCAGACCCACGACCTCCCGCACAGCGATTGTCTGGTTTGTGGTTGGCCGTGGTGGACGTACCTAACGACGCCGGAATATAACTCTCGCGGTGACGCATTAAACACATTAATCTATATTCTGACAATCCCTAAACAATAATACGTGTACCCTTTATTAAAGAGACATATTTTGCATTAGACCAGTAATAACTTATCCTCATGCTTTTGATTTCTCGGGAAGAGAAAATAACCTGGACCTAAATCTTTGTCTAATATCTTTGTACCCCTTCGGCTCAGTCATGACAGAAGTTGACGTATTTATAAAACGTTGTTAATGTCACAAGTTGTCTTCAACTTTCAAAATTATAAGTGAACAGAGAAAACATATTTACCACAGTATACAACATCAAATTTAATATATATGGAGGACAAATCATGATACTTTTTTAAACAAAATTTTGATAAATTTGCTTAAATGTGATACAAGTGTTGGTCGATATCACTTCATCCAGGTTCTTCACTCCGGATTCTATTCTTCAACAGATCCCCACATCAAAAGGCCAGAGAACGAGTACGCGACATGGATTCAAATAGTGACCGATTCTGACTTAAAGTCCTTTTATTGTGCAGAGCTATGACGGGCAGAAACAGGTGTGTTCATGTTTGTTTACCCTAATGGTGATATTCTATTTTTATTAAAATTGATGAATTGTTACATTAATTTCTTTTTGTTTTGTTTTTAAAATGTGTGATAAAAAGGTTATGATACGTCTATTTTAGTGTTGGTTGGTTAATCGAAAAAATGGCTGCTCTTCCAGCCAATCACACCACTCATTAATATACGAAAAAGCGGCACGATGACTGCGAGAAACATTGAAATCCGGATCATGTCCGCGGAAGGATAATACATTTTACGTGCATATAGGAGGTTATTAACAGAAAATGTATCCAACTTTCCAGCGGTACTAAGCATTTTCCCGTAGATCAACTAAAATGTTATTTCTGATGCAAGAAAGTTAGGTGGGGTCGACTTTTCGACATCGAGAGCTTTCCGCCCTTCTCGTATATAATTACGATCATTGGGGATGTCATTTTTACCGAAAGTCGATCTAAACCCCTAAACGTGTAAAATTACTCTGATCATATTAGTCTAGGTATAGCTGTAACCAATTCGTAGGTCCCTGTCAGTGTGGTCACGAGCTGTTTCCCGCACAAATTCGCGATATCTAACAAACCTGTTATATCTGGTTCATTTGTTTTCAATTTTAAGAATATAGATAATATTTGAAATAACTGGAATATCATTATTAAATTAGCGTCGATTAAAATGACGGGGAACATTTTAGATAATGGTTTTTTAAAGTACTATTTCCGTGTGCGAAGTTATACAATTGCAAAAGTGGTGCTCAGACTACGTATTCATACACTGAACACTGCTATTATAAATAAATCGCATCATAACAAGGATATCAATTCAATTCAATTCGATTTTTATTCCCTAAGTTTGACAACATATTGGATAACTATAATTTACAATAAATTACAAATGATATATACGTATATGTATTGTGCAATCAACACTCGTTATCACTCCCACATCATTATTGTGCATTTAACAATCATAAACACTCTCACATCATCATCATCATCATCATCATCATCATCATCAACAACAAAAACAACAACAACAACACCATGCAAGTTACATAATCCGTAAAGATACAAACATATTCTAAATGCCAATAATACATACATAGACGTTTATATAAATTATATTGATATGCATGTTTTACGTCACTCGTACCTTATCAGCCTCTAATATATGTCTAGCAAGTTTACGAAGATCGCTGATATTGTATACACGGAAGGATTTCGCCAGTAATACGGTTTTATGTATTTTACTCTCAGAATAGGATAATTTCTGCATATCAATATAAAATGATATTCGTCTTCAATATCTGAATCGCAGCTCACACAGTGTCTTTGTTCTCTCGTTGTGCTATTATATCTACCAGTCTCAATAGCTAAATTATGTGCCGAAAGACGAAGTTTAGATAAACAGATTCGGTATTTCATAGGAATATACTTTGTCAAATAGTATTGAAGAATATGGTGATTTGCTAAGTGCTTATATAAAATACATTTAGGTGAGGCCTCCAATAGCCCTCTCAGATATTGTTGACTTTGATCAAATATTCTTTGCTTTATCATATACAAAATACTTTTATGGTTATATGAATAGTAATTTGTCCATTCATCTGCGAATCCGAGAGAAAAAAGACAATGTTTGACATAATTAACACAGTTGCTACTATCTATAAAGGAATACGCAGTTTGCAAAATACAATTTTTCGAATACATTTGTTTTAATTAATAGATTATATATTTATATCGTTGACTGCGAGAAACTTTGAAACTCTGAAATGGCGTGAGTGGCTGATATCAAGGTCTCAGGCTGATAAAGGGTGTGATACCAAAACAAAGTATATTAATGAGGTTGAGGTCAGCGCGTGCCGAAACATGCAGTGTTGGTTGGTTAATCGAAAAAAATGACTGCTCTTCCAGCCAGTCACACCACTCATTAATATACGAAAATGCGGCACGATGACTGCGAGAAACATTGAAATCCGGATCATGTCCGCGGAAGGAGAATACATTTTACGTGCATATAGGAGGTTATTAACAGAAAATGTATCCAACTTTCCAGCGGTACTAAGCATTTTCCCGTAGATCAACTAAAATGTTATTTCTGATGCAAGAAAGTTAGGTGGGGTCGACTTTTCGACATCGAGAGCTTTCCGCCCTTCTCGTATATAATTACGATCATTGGGGATGTCATTTTTACCGAAAGTCGATCTAAACCCCTAAACGTGTAAAATTACTCTGATCATATTAGTCTAGGTATAGCTGTAACCAATTCGTAGGTCCCTGTCAGTGTGGTCACGAGCTGTTTCCCGCACAAATTCGCGATATCTAACAAACCTGTTATATCTGGTTCATTTGTTTTCAATTTTAAGAATATAGATAATATTTGAAATAACTGGAATATCATTATTAAATTAGCGTCGATTAAAATGACGAGGAACATTTTAGATAATGGTTTTTTAAAATACTATTTCCGTGTGCGAAGTTATACAATTGCAAAAGTGGTGCTCAGACTACGTATTCATACACTGAACACTGCTATTATTAATAAATCGCATCATAACAAGGATATCAATTCAATTCAATTCGATTTTTATTCCTTAAGTTTGACAACATATTGGATAACTATAATTTACAATAAATTACAAATGATATATACATATATGTATTGTGTAATCAACACTCATTATCACTCCCACATCATTATTGTGCATTCATAAATCATTAACGCTCTCACATCTTCATCATCATCATCATCATGATATCATCATCATCAACATGTTATATAAATAACATAATCCGTAATGATACAAACATATTCTATATGCCAATAATACATACATAGACATTTATATAAATTATATTGATATGCATGTTTTTCGTCACTCGTACCTTATCAGCCTCTAATATATGTCTAGCAAGTTTACGAAGATCGCTGATATTGTCAACATTAAGTAACTGAACAAGTTTATATATGGAAGGATTTCGCCAGTAATATTGTTGAGAGACATTCAGACTACCGTGTGACACTGTATGACCTTATTGTGTTGATGGGCCGTTCAGACTACCTTGTGACCCGGTATGACCTTATTGTGTTGAGAGACGTTCAGACTACCGTGTGCCACTGTATGACCTCTATATTGTGTTGATGCCAACTTGATGGGCCGTTCAGACTACAGTGTGACCCTGTATGACCTTATTGTGCTGATGGGCCGTTCAGATTACCTTGTGGCACTGTTACCTTATTGTGTTGAGGGACGTTTAGACTACTTTGTGGTCCTGTATGACCTTATTGTGTTGAGGGACATTCAGACTACTGTGTGAACCTGTATGACCTTATTGTGTTGATGGGCCGTTCAGACTACTGTGTGACCCTGTATGACCTTATTATGTTGAGGGACGTTCAGACTACTGTGTGGTCCTGTATGACCTTATTATGTTGAGGGACGTTCAGACTACCTTGTGACACTGTATGACCTTATTGTGTTGATGGGCCGTTCAGACTACTGTTTGTTCCTGTATAACCTTATCGTGTTGATGGGGCGGTCAGACCTCCGTATGACCTTGTATGACCTTATTGTGTTGAGGGATGTTCAGACTACCTTGTGACACTGTATGACATCATGGTGCTGAGGGACGTTCAGACTTCCGTGTGCCCTTGTATGACCTTATTGTGTTAATGGGGCGGTAGACCTCCGTGTGACGCTCTATGACCTTATTTTGTTGAGGGGTGTTCAGACTACCTTGCGACACTGTATGTCATTATGGTGTTGATGGGGCGGTCAGACTTCAGTGTGGCTCTGTGTGACCTTATTGTGTTGATGGTCGTTCCGTCTACAATGTGACACTGTATGACCTTATAGTGTTGATGGGCCGTTCAGACTACCTTGTGACAATGTATGACCTCTTTATTGTGTTGAGGGACGTTCAGACAACCTTGTGACCCTCTATGACATGATAGTGTTGATGGGCCGGTCAGACTACAGTGTGACCCTGTATGACCTTTTAGTGTTGGTGGTCCGTTTAGACTACATTGTGACTCTGTATGACCTTATTATGTTGGTGGTCAGTTCAGACTACAGTGTGACTCTGTATGACCTTATTATGTTGATGGGGCGGTCAGACTACAGTGTGGCCCTGTATGACCTTATTATGTTGATGGGCCGGTCAGACTACAGTGTGACCCTGTATGACCTTTTAGTGTTGGCGGTCCGTTTAGACTACATTGTGACTCTGTATGACCTTATTATGTTGGTAGTCAGTTCAGACTACAGTGTGACTCTGTATGACCTTATTATGTTGATGGGGCGGTCAGACTACAGTGTGGCCCTGTATGACCTTATTATGTTGATGGGCCGGTCAGACTACAGTGTGACCCTGTATGGCCTTTTAGTGTTGGTGGTCCGTTTAGACTACATTGTGACTCTGTATGACCTTATTATGTTGGTGGTCAGTTCAGACTACAGTGTGACTCTGTATAACCTTATTATGTTGATGGGGCGGTCAGACTACAGTGTGGCCCTGTATGACCTTATTATGTTGATGGGCCGGTCAGACTACAGTGTGACCCTGTATGACCTTTTAGTGTTGGTGGTCCGTTTAGACTACGTTGTGACTCTGTATGACCTTATTATGTTGGTGGTCAGTTCAGACTACAGTGTGACTCTGTATAACCTTATTATGTTGATGGGGCGGTCAGACTACAGTGTGACCCTGTATGACCTTATTATGTTGATGATCGTTCAGACTACTGTGGGGTCCTGTATGACCTTATTATGTTGATGGGGCGGTCAGACTACCGTGTGGTCCTGTAAGACCTTATTATGTTGATGATCGTTCAGACTACTGTGGGGTCCTGTATGACCTTATTATGTTGATGGGGCGGTCGGACTACTGTGTGGTCCTGTATAACCTATTATGTTGATGGGACGGTCAGACTGCTGTGTGGTCCTGTATGACCTTATTATGTTGATGATGGTTCAGACTACTGTGTGGTCCTGTATGACCTTATTATGTTGATGGGACGGTCAGATTACTGTGTGGTCCTGTATAACCTATTATGTTGATGGGCGGTCAGACTACAGTGTGACCCGGTATGACCTTATTATGTTGATGATCGTTCAGACTGCAGTGTGGTCCTGTATGACCTTATTATGTTGATGGGGCGGTCAGATTACTGTGTGGTCCTGTATAACCTATTATGTTGATGGGCGGTCAGACTACAGTGTGACACTGTATGACCTTATTATGTTGATGATCGTTCAGACTACTGTGTGAACCTGTATGACCTTATTGTGTTGATGGGGCGGTCAGACTACTGTGTGGTCCTGTATAACCTTATTATGTTGATGGTCGTTCAGACTACTGTGTGGTCCTGTATGACCTTATTATGTTGATGGGCGGTCAGACTACAGTGTGGTCCTGTATGACCTTATTATGTTGATGGGGCGGTCAGATTACTGTGTGGTCCTGTATAACCTATTATGTTGATGGGCGGTCAGACTACAGTGTGACACTGTATGACCTTATTATGTTGATGATCGTTCAGACTACTGTGTGAACCTGTATGACCTTATTGTGTTGATGGGGCGGTCAGACTACTGTGTGGTCCTGTATAACCTTATTATGTTGATGGTCGTTCAGACTACTGTGTGGTCCTGTATGACCTTATTATGTTGATGGGCGGTCAGACTACAGTGTGGTCCTGTATGACCTTATTATGTTGATGGGGCGGTCAGATTACTGTGTGGTCCTGTATAACCTATTATGTTGATGGGCGGTCAGACTACAGTGTGACACTGTATGACCTTATTATGTTGATGATCGTTCAGACTACTGTGTGAACCTGTATGACCTTATTGTGTTGATGGGGCGGTCAGACTACTGTGTGGTCCTGTATAACCTTATTATGTTGATGGGCGGTCAGACTACTGTGTGGTCCTGTATGACCTTATTATGTTGATGGGCGGTCAGACTACAGTGTGGTCCTGTATGACCTTATTATGTTGATGGGGCGGTCAGACTACTGTGTGGTCCTGTATAACCTATTATGTTGATGGGCGGTCAGACTACAGTGTGGTCCTGTATGACCTTATTATGTTGATGATCGTTCAGACTACTGTGTGGTCCTGTATGACTTCTATATTATGTTGATGGGCCGTTCAGACTACAGTGTGACCCTGTATGACCTTATGGTGTTGATGGACCGGTCAGACTACAGTGTGACCCTGTATGACCTCATTTTGTTGATGGGCCGGTCAGACTACAGTGTGACACACTGTATGACCTTATGGTATTGAGGGACGTTCAGACTACAGTGTGACCTTGTATGACCTTATTGTGTTGATGAATGTTCAGACTACCTTGTGACACTGTATGACCTTATGGTGTTGGTGGACGTTCAGACTACAGTGTGACCTTGTGTGACCTTATTGTGTTGATGGGCTGTTCAGACTACAGTGTGGCTCTGTGTAACCTTATTGTGTTGATGGTCGTTCCGTCTACAATGTGACACTGTATGACCTTATAGTGTTGAAGGGCCGGCTAGACTACAGTGTAACATTGTATGACCTTATGATGTTGATGGGCCGGTCAGACTACAGCGTGACCCTGTAGGACCTTTTAGTGTTGGTGGTCCGTTTAGACTACAGTGTGACCCTGTATGAACTTATTGTGTTGATTGGCAGGTCAGACTACAGTGTGACCCTGTATGACCTTTTAGTGTTGGTGGTCAGTTCAGACTACAGTGTGACTCTGTATGACCTTATTGTGTTGATGGGCCTTTCAGACTACAGTGTGACCCTGTCTGACCCTAATGTATTGATGGCGCGGTCAGACTACGTTGTGGCCCTGTCTGACCTTAATGTGTTGATGGTCGTTCAGACTACAGTTGATCGTTCAGACTGCATAGTGTGACCCTGTATGACCTTTTAGTGAGTGTGACCCCGTATGACCTTATTATGTTGATGGGCGGTCAGACTACAGTGTGACCCTGTATGACCTTATTATGTTGATGGCCCGTTTCGACTATTATTTGACCCTGTATGACTCTTTTTTAGGGACAATAGGTTAGCATATTATACCTCGATAAAACACGAAAAAGGTCGAAATCTAGAGCAGTAACTTAACCTATCCATGACAAGTCCCTCGACGGTTCGGAACCGTTTTATCATACCATAATGGCATATATTACGGTTCTGTTTGGTGGGGTAATTACCATGCATGTATAGAAATACGTATACGGCTTTATTCTAAGCATGAATGCAGGAAGTTGCGTGTTTTACTATGACGTTCCCATTTACATTTATTCATGGAGTGTTTAATTTACACTACAAGATATCTTTTATTTTTATTAACGCAACGAAACTTGTGGGTATGCTTGAATCGACTTGTTTCGTCTGTCCGTGAATAATACATTGTCCTGACGACTGTTTCAATTGTCTCTTTAACTAATGAGCCGATACAACCAATAAGACGTTATATATGATAAGTACATCATGTAGCTTCACACCCGTTATTTACATCTATTTTAACGTGGGTTTTTTTCAATATATTTCCCTGATTCGTTTCAAATTTCTGTCAGAAGAACATTTTCCACAAGTATGAGACAAAATATATTGACAGTTTCTTGGAACAATAAATAGGGGCTATACGTTATAACATTATCGTATATAAAATATAGCATATCGTTTATGATATATAATTAAGAATGCATAGGAATTTTCGTAGAATGAAAATTCTTATATATCTCATAGTAAATAAAATATATAATTTTCTGAAATATCACCCATATAGGTCGGGATTTAAGAAAGAACTATACTTGCCGTTTTCAAATGTATATTGGAACACCCTAGAGAATAAGGGTTTTACTTTTGTGCCTTTACAGTTTGGGAAACAAGAGCGACCTAAGTTGATCTGCTGCACCCATTTCTACATTTGAAATATATTCTCTCGTTTCAAACTGCTTTCTTGTTTCCTAACGTCTCTCTAGGCAAAACTTCGCCTATGGCCTTGAGCGCTCGACCAAGCGAGGAATGTTGTGAGATCTGTGCCTCACCTCAGTTAAAATTGCAACTTGCTGATATTTGCTTGACGTTCATATTTAAACGAGTACCGGTAGGGACTGGGTGACTCGTTGTCAGTATAGTGTTACTGAGTGGAATACTTGGCGCTTACAGGAAGGTATTTCAATAAGGTAGTAATCTGAAGCCGGCAAAAGTACTCGCATTCATTATACACACGAAGATGCGTCATAACATGACATAGGTTGTTAAAAGGACCAAACAATTTCGAAATGCAAGATCGACATTGCTCCTTGAATAAAGTTGTCTAACCATATTTTATTGTTCGGCCCAGTCCAATAAAATTATCGTAGTCTAAACTACTCGCTTGTGAACCGTGTTAGTAGAATGTGTGTGTATAAAATACCTGTCATAATACAGACCTATACTGGTGTATTTCTTGTTTTACATACGGGTCATCGTCGTCAATGAGAACCAGGTCTGACAATTCGTGCAGCACACCGTCAATAGGTCACCGAGAGAACGTAACATACGTACATTTTCCATTGTTCACTGATCATGGCATGCAGAGCTTAGCTTGGTGCCTGGCTACGTTATCAACAAGGAGAAAAGATCAGCTGTTATAATAAAACAGCGTTACAGGTCAGTCAACCCCAGTCTTCCGGAACCTTCACACGGACTCAACCAATACCATCTCATTATGACGGTGCTAATTTAAAACAAACCCCTGACAGTGCCATCTATAACAAATCTCAGGCACCGATTCCACGATAACCTAATAAAGCATTTACAATAAGGTAAGTACATCCCAGCTGATAGATAACTATACTCGTAGAAGGATCTCGCTCTATTCAAATTGAAATAAAATGTTCATCCGTGCATTCAATACAGTTTCCGTTTGAGTTTCTCTTACTGGCGTTCTACAAGGTATAGGATTTATTTCACAGTGAAGATATACCAGTAGCATATGTATTAATCTTCTGTTTAAATTATAATTAGCTACTAGATAGTGTGAATTTAGCAGACCTCGCTGGTAGGGGCTCCCCAACCCTTGGACACATTTTCACTACAATGCAGAACTAGGAAATTATATCTATGATTTATATATGTATTTATTCATTTTATTTACCACTATTGTTATTGGGTTTTATTTAAAGACATCCTGTTTTAAGGCAGTAAATGTACACGCCTACTTACACCTGATACGTGTTAACATATTTGTGGAGACACACCAGTAGCGTGTGTATTACGTGTTATATGAGACACGCCTGCGAAGACACGCTCCGTGTTGATATATTTGTGGAGACACACCAGTAGTGTGTGTATTGCGTGATGGCACGCTTTCTAAGACACACTACGTGTTTACACGCCTGCGAAGACACGCTCCGTGTTTATTTATTTGTGGAGACACACCAGTAGTGTGTGTATTGCGTGATGGCACGCTTTCTAAGACACACTACGTGTGTACACGCCTGCTGAGACACGCTTCGTGTTTATATATTTGTGGAGGCACACCAGTAGTGTGTGTATTACGTGCTGGCACGCTTACTAAGACACACTACGTGTGTACACGCCTGCGAAGAAACGCTCCGTGCTTATATATTTGAGGAGACACACCAGTAGTGTGTGTATTACGTGTTATATGAGACACGCCTGCGAAGACACGCTCCGTGTTTATTTATTTGTGGAGACACACCAGTAGTGTGTGTATTGCGTGATGGCACGCTTTCTAAGACACACTACGTGTGTACACGCCTGCTAAGACACGCTTCGTGTTTATATATTTGTGGAGGCACACCAGTAGTGTGTGTATTACGTGCTGGCACGCTTACTAAGACACACTACGTGTGTACACGCCTGCGAAGACCCGCTCCGTGTTTATATATTTGGGGAGACACACCAGTAGTGTATGTATTACGTGATGGCACGCTTTCTAAGACACACTACGTGTTTACACGCCTGCGAAGACACGCTCCGTGTTTATTTATTTGTGGAGACACACCAGTAGTGTGTGTATTGCGTGATGGCACGCTTTCTAAGACACACTACGTGTTTACACGCCTGCTAAGACACGCTTCGTGTTTATAGATTTTCGGAGACACACCAGTAGTGTGTGGATTACGTGATGGCACGCTTTCTAAGACACTCTACTTGTGTACACGCCTGCGAAGACACGCTCCGTGATTATATATTTGTGGAGACACACCAGTAGTGTGTGTATTATGTGTTGGCACGCTTTCGAAGACACACTACGTGTGTAAACGCCTGCGAAGACACGCTCCGTGTTTATATATGTGTGGAGACACACCAGTAGCGTATGTATTACGTGATGGCACGCTTTCTAAGACACACTACGTGTGTACACGCCTGCTGAGACACGCTTCGTGTTTATATATTTGTGGAGGCACACCAGTAGTGTGTGTATTACGTGTTGGCACGCTTTCTTAGACACACTACGTGTGTACACGCCTGCTAAGACACGCTTCGTGTTTATATATTTGTGGAGGCACACCAGTAGTGTGTGTATTACGTGTTGGCACGCTTTCTAAGACACACTACGTGTGTACACGCCTGCTGAGACACGCTTCGTGTTTATATATTTGTGGAGGCACACCAGTAGTGTGTGTATTACGTGTTGGCACGCTTTCTTAGACACACTACGTGTGTGCACGCCTGCTAAGACACGCTCCGTGTTTATATATGTGTGGAGACACACCAGTAGCGTATGTATTACGTGATGGCACGCTTTCTAAGACACACTACGTGTGTACACGCCTGCTGAGACACGCTTCGTGTTTATATATTTGTGGAGGCACACCAGTAGTGTGTGTATTACGTGTTGGCACGCTTTCTTAGACACACTACGTGTGTACACGCCTGCTAAGACACGCTCCTTGTTTATATATTTGTGGAGACACACCAGTAGGGTATGGATTACGTGATGGCACGCTTTCTAAGACACACTACGTGTGTACACGCCTGCTAAGACACGCTCCGCGTTTATATATGTGTGGAGACACACCAGTAGTGTATGTATTACGTGATGGCACGCTTTCTAAGACACACTACGTGTTTACACGCCTGCTAAGACACGCTTCGTGTTTATAGATTTGCGGAGACACACCAGTAGTGTGTGTATTACGTGTTGACACGCTTTCTAAGACACACCAGTACCGACCGTAACACAAACAGACATGCCCAAGGAAATGAAGCAATGGATAACGTCGAATGATAATGCGCCAAGTCATCAACATAATAATATAAATACAGATCTCTTTATTCAAATACAACAGCGTTTTAAATTTTCGTTTACATGTACACAAAAAATGTAAATAAAATATAGATTTAACCATCCGACCAAATTTCCATTAGTTTACACATTGCGTGATACGACGAACGTGCCAACCTCATCTTCTGTTTACATGCGTTTACCATACATGCTCCTCATTAACAGTCTTCGTATTTAGCAACATGGACACTTTTCCAAAACTTTACAGTACCCTTATTATAAATATTCTGAAATGATAAGTATATGTGCTAATCATTATCACACCTATACACTGTAACATACCACATCAATTTGCTTTTGTTTTAACAGGAAATAAGTTAGTTTTGGGAATACTGTGAAAACCTCTACTTCTAAGATGAAATTATACATTTGGCACCAATGAAAGAAAGAATTTAGTTTAAAATCCACCGAGTGCTACCAGACGACTCGATTCAGCTGTTCCCCGTCGCATTGAGATATGTTCCCGGCCGGCGGACTCGTATTTTCCGGTAGCACTCGTTGTAATACCATTAAAATTATTTTTGGTTTATCTGACCATGGCCCGTGAACTGTTACCTTCAGTAGAAACAGCCTACTGACCGCACACATAATATAATATACACTAGAAAAACATATTTACAGTTTCCTCTCACACTGGTTTCCTGACAATCCATTGTGTATGCGTTCACTCAGCTCGCCGCCTCCCCTGGCATGGAACACAAACAACGGGCTTTTCGGAAATTTTAGAAAGCGTTACATCAATCATACACGAAGAGCACTTCTGAATAGCTGATTATATTCTCCACCCAAAGTCAATGGATCGACGCATCCCAACATATTGTTTTTAGGATGGTCTCTCCGTTGTCTTTATAGTGATGACGTCACAAAAAGGTTTCTGGTGATTTCAACCGCAGGATACACTTTTTCATAACGGTCAGCAGAAATGTTGTTTTGTTGGAACATAAATAGCAAATACAAAATAGGTGTTCATTGGTTTTGCGTAAGTATGGTTACTCTAGCTCTTTCTCTATCTTCATGATTTCCACAATACCGTTCTTCATTTCTGTGATGGCGTCAAACTCTGTCAGTCCCATACGCCTCTTGTTGGAGATGTCGTACACCCCTCCCACACTCTCCGTGTGTTCCCCGTGGATACCTGTAACCACACACGTTAATTATACTTAAAGCTATCTCACTGGGACATATTACATACAACAATAGCAAATGATTGGTCACAACATTTAGATGACTTAATCTTGTATTCTTGGTCAAAACTTTTAGATAAAATGATTTTCTATTCTTGGTCAAAACTTTTAGATAAAATCATTTCACATGCTTGGTCACAACTTAATGAAAACATTATTTCATATGCTGGGACACAATTTAAGGATATAGTTAGTCCATTGGATGTTTAAAAATCTTTTCAACAGACAGCTAGGAGCGATTGTAAGTACTGTAAAGAACATCCATTGACCATATTTAGTTTTAATGTTAAGTAGTTTAAATACATTTTGTATAAGTAGAGACTCCCTCGGGTGTTTAAAATGTTTCGTATTGTATAAATAGGGACTCCCTAGGGTGTGTCAAACGTTTCAATATCAGAACATCATAATTTATATGATAAAACCGGTGTTGTGTATTGTAAAAATTGTGTTGTGTATTGTAAAAAGTGTATTGTAAAAATTGTGTTGTGTATTGTAACAAGTGTATTGTAAAAATTGTGTTGTGTATTGTAAAAAGTGTATTGTAAAAGTTGTGTTGTGTATTGTAAAAAATGTCTTGTATATTGTAAAAAGTGTATTGTAAAAGTTGTGTTGTGTATTGTAAAAATTGTGTTGTGTATTGTAAAAAGTGTATTGTAAAAAATGTGTTGTATATTGTGTTGCATATTGTGTTGTATATTGTGAAACTCGTGTTCTGTATCATTTCTTATCTTGTGCTTTAAATTGTAACAGTGTATATACTATACTGATCATAAATATTAATTTCAAATCTTTAAAATAATTCTTCTGTTAATGGATAAATAATGTTACAAAGAATAGGTGATTACATAAGATTAATACTATTATACTGAACATATTTTACAAGCTGTTTACATAAATAACACTAGGTTCATTTGTGATAATAAGATTTAGCCACAATTTGAAATATTCGAACGCCCCTGCGTCAACTACTCAGCTACACCGCAACCATTTTAAACCGTGAATTTGACCCCCAACCCCATCCCATCCCGGTTTGTCAGACATCGGACTTCACTGTAGTTCTGGCCTTATAAACGACACCTATCCATTCTATTTTATTACAGGGATTATGAATGGAGTTTTTTTTCTTATAGTGTCCGCATTGGTAATCATTGCATCGGCCTCTGTAGACCTTCCGTTCCATCTATATTACTGAAGTGGAACCCTTACCTCTTGGCTGAAGGTTGAACTTTTCGCACACCTCATCCAGACGGCTGCCTGACCCCTCGGTTTCACGCGCGGCTTTAGCCAGTTTAGGTACCTTGATGTGGACACTAGCCCTGCATGTAGTACCGAGATTTGTAGGACAGAACGTAAGGTAGCCGTGTCTGTTGCTCTTTGCGAAATTCAGGTTCTTCTCCAACGTCTTAACGGCCTGTATAAAAATAATATGTTTATAAATCAATAATGGCCTAGGTAGGATACAATGGCGAGACGAGTCCTGGGAAATACAGCGAGAGTTCTCGTCACAATTCCCCCCCTATTCAGACCAGGATACGTACATTTTATTGTAGGGAAGCGTAATAGCATTTCCGTGGATATTTCTAAAGAGCTCAGATCGAACTAGGTATTGATTGTCACAGCACACAGCAATAGAACATTACCAGTCTGTGTAGAACAAGCGTGGATCAAACTGATTTCTACCCGACTCCTTTACTTTTATCTGCATATAATATAAACCTTAACGATAGTGGTAGGTTATCGTTATATTACATAGATATCGGTATATTACATAGATATCGGTATATTATATAGATATCGGTATAGATATCGGTATATTATATATGTCACCCTGGTAAAATACTAGCCGCTTCCTACCGACTCGGCTAGGGAGAATTTCTCTTTAGCTCATTCGGTAGAGCGTAAGACTAGAAAACCAGAGGTCCCGGGTTCGACTCCTAGCGGAGGCATTAAAAAATAACGACCCCTATAGATATCGGTACATTACATAGATTATGCAGTTGTTAATATGATGTGATATGAACCTGAAAGAGTGCTATTAACCGAGGCAAACCGAGGTCAATAGCACTTGTTCAGGTTCATAGATATCGTATTTACCAGGAAAAAAGCCCATAACTGTTTTATTATATGCTTCAACAATAAAATAAAACAAAACAAAACTCAAGGTTCTGATTTTCGTACGCGAGCCTCGTTGTAAAATTTAGCCAGGTTTTAATTCACCAAACAGTTCAGCATTGTAGCTTTCGAAGGCACCGACTAGGTTCTTTTTCTTAAGATAAGCATGGAGGACATGCACTGCGTGTTCAATGGCCTTTTTATGTTAACAGTATCTTTATCCTCGAATAGTTTTGGTAATTTTCTGATGTAACGGAGGAGAAACGTTCGCCTGCAGCCATCTTCTAATGTCGTCTGACAGATCGCCTTCCGATCTAACTGCGCTTGCGCTACGACATGTTCCGGAGAATTTCCATATAGGCTATATTTAGTAAACGATATTCACCGGATATCCAGTCTACATTAAAGAATTATGTAATCTTGGAAAGTGTGTTGTTCATTCTCTTGTGACAAATGTGGCTTTTTGTACATGTGTAAATATCCTGTTTATAATGTGTTTACACTGATAAGTCGCAAGACTTAACGTTAATAAAGAACTTAAACATGAGTTTTTGAGGACTGGTCACGTGTATAGGATCCGATCAATGTAAGAAATTTCCATGCATATAATAAATCATTTTATCACATAGATATCGGTAAATTACATAAATATCGTTAAATTACATATATATCGGTATATTACATAGATATCGTACGTAGTTTTATTTCTCTATACAGCGGTACAGAACTTTCCTAATAAAAGTTAAGGTCTTAATTCTGACTCTTGAGCGTGTTTTCTGAAGTAGATCACTGTCTCATCATTAACAGAAAGGTTATATAACAGTATCAAAATGTCTCTCAGTTACAATTAGTTTGCGCAGATTTTGTGGACTCTGACCAATTTAGTCGATTAAATTATATAAAGAACCCTCTCAGCAACGTATATAATCACTCTATTAAATCTTTCAACAAATACGGAGGTTCAATGATATTCTAATAAGGTGTGATTCTCACCGTTACAAGCCTTTTCCAGACGGTAGCCAAGTCCCCTCCTTTTTGCATGGAGATGAAGCGGAGATGGTCCTCCTCGTTAATCCAGGTGAGGAACTTCTTGTCTTTACTGAAGTAGATACCACGGCCTATCGGCCAGTCGTTGTAGCCACATGCTGATCGCAGACATCTGTGTGTCAAACAACATCGTCATTATCATCAACTCATAAAAGACGAAAAAACCTGATGCAAAAACTTGTCGTTATCATCGGGAAATCTGGACATAATGCTCCTCCCCCGTCCCCCGCCCCCAAGAAAATAGTTGTCTATAACTTTCTATATTGTTACATATGTTAATGATTTGGTGTCAAAATGTCCACTAAGGTAACATCACACACACCTGTCAAACTGTCCACTAAGGTAACATCACATACACCTGTCAAACTGTCCACTATGGTAACATCACATACACCTGCCAAACTGTCCACTAAGGTAACATCACATATACCTGTCAAAATGTTCACTAAGGTAACATCACATACCCCTGTCAAACTGTCCACTAAGGTAACATCACATATACCTGTCAAAATGTTCACTAAGGTAACATCACATACCCCTGTCAAACTGTCCACTAAGGTAACATCACATACACTTGTCATAATGTCCACTAAGGTAACATCACATACACTTGTCAAAATGTCCACTAAGGTAACATCACATACCCCTGGCAAACTGTCCACTATGGTAACATCACATACATCTGCCAAACTGTCCACTAAGGTAACATCACATACACCTGTCAAAATGTCCACTAAGGTAACATCACATACACTTGTCATAATGTCCACTAAGGTAACATCACATAGACCTGTCATAATGTCCACTAAGGTAACATCACATACACTTGTCATAATGTCCACTAAGGTAACATCACATACACCTGTCAAAATGTCCACTAAGGTAATATCACATACACCTGTCAAACTGTCCACTAAGGTAACATCATATACACCTGTCAAAATGTCCACTAAGGTAACATCACATACACGTGTCAAACTGTCCACTAAGGTAACATCACATACCCCTGTCAAAATGTCCACAAAGGTAACATCACATACACCTGTCAAAATGTCCACTAAGGTAATATCACATACACCTGTCAAAATGTCCACTAAGGTAATATCACATACACCTGTCAAAATGTCCACTAAGGTAATATCACATACACCTGTCAAACTGTCCACTAAGGTAACATCACATACTTCTGTCAAACTGTCCACTAAGGTAACATCACATACACCTGTCAAACTGTTCACTAAGGTAACATCACATACACCTGTCAAAATGTCCACTAAGGTAACACGGTAATATTACATAGATAACTACGGTAATGGTACATAGATAACAACGGTAATGTTACATAGATATATACGGTAATGTTACATAGATAACTACGGTAATGGTACATTGATAACTACGGTAATGTTACATATATAACTACGGTAATGTTACATAGAAAACTACGGTAATGTTACATAGATATCTACGGTAATATTTCATAGATAACTACGGTAATGTTGCATAGATAACTACGGTAATGTTACATAGATAACTACGATAATGCTACATAGATAACTACGGTAATGTTACATAGATAACTACGGTAATGTTACATCAATAAATAACAACGGTTATATTACATAAATGGATAACTACGATAATACTACATAGATAACTATGGTAATGTTACATAGATAACTACGGTAATGTTACACAGATAACCACAGTAATAATACATAAATGGATAACTACGATAATGTTACATAGACAACTACGGTAATGTTACATAAATAACTATGTTAATGTTACATAGATAACTACGATAATATTACATAGAAAGCTACGGTTATAATATAATATTAAATAACTACGGTAATATTACATAGAAAGATAACCACGGTAATATTACATAAATAGTGTTGAATACATAGCTTATTATTTGAACACTACCTAATAGCAGTGGTATTAAATATTCATGTGCACCAATAGAGTCAGGTGTCGTTTATTAAATCAATGTCCCCTGTGGCAAACGACACTGGTGTTAGTTACGTTATCCCATTAAAATATAGCAATTCGTCTACGGACGTAAGGGCGCAACATGAACATTAGGAGCAGTAGGGACAGAAAAAATCACCAGAGGCATGGTAAACATCGGGGGGAGAACCGACATCCGGAACAAGAGAAAGAACACCAGGGGCATGATAAACATCGGGGGGAGAACCGACATCCGGAACGGGGCATGATAAACATCGGGAGGGGGGGAGGGGGAACCGACATCCGGAACAAGAGAAAGAACACCAGAGGCATGGTAAACATCGGGGGGAGAACCGACATCCGGAACAAAAGAAAGAACACCAGGGGCATGATAAACATGGGGGGGAGAACCGACACCCGGAACGGGGCATGATAAACATGGGGAGGGGGGGGGGGGGAACCGATATACGGAACAAGAGAAAGAACACAAGGGGCATGGTAAACATCGGGGGGGAGGGGAGGAACCGACGTCCGGAACAAGAGAAAGGACACTGGGGGCATGGTAAACATCGAGGGGGGGGGGGCAGAACCGACATCCGGAACAAGAGAAAGAACACCAGGGGCATGGTAAACATCGGGGGGGAGAACCGACATCCTGAACAAGGCATGGTAAACATCGTAGGGGGAGAACTGACATCCGGAACGAGGCATGGTAAACATCGGGGGTAGAACCGACATCCGGAACGAGGCATGGTCAACATCGGGGGGAGAACCGACATCCGGAACGAGGCATGGTCAACATCGGAGGGGGAGAACCGACATCCGGAACGAGGCATGGTAAACATCGGGGGGAGAACCGACATCCGGAACAAGAGAAGCAACAGGAAGAGCAGAAACTGGAAGAGGCTGTGTCTGGACAAAGGGTAAAATCAGAGGAGAAGAGGACGAGAAACGACAGTATGATCAGAAATAAGGGAAGCAGAGGTCGGTACCAACTAAGAGGATGGGCAGGAGAGGAGGACCGGGGAAAGGAGAAACAAGAACTGTAGGAAGAACCGACTATCAGGAGGAGTTATCATTCACAGCGGGCGAATTGGAGATAGAGAAAAAGGGAACGAATCGAACAGGATATGAAGACCTATGCCTTAACGAAATAATGGCTGATAAAACGGGGGGGGGGGGGGGGGGAGCAACATATTTTAGAGTTAAGACTTGTTTCTTGGTCCCTTGTTAATACTTTTATCAATAAATATTATATATACTGTATCAAACATAATATACAATATAACAAATGTTTATGCTAAGGACCTTCACAGCCATAACACCAGATACCTAGTGTCATTCCTGACATTCTTGCTCAAGTCCAAGATTTGTTTAACGGATAGTGTAATCGAGTCAGGCACCTGTCTACCGTCATGAACAATCCTTATTTTCGGAAACTTTCCCAGAGATTATTATATAATTTTCAGTCGGAAATTTTCAGTCAAGGTGAGAAGCAGAAAGAGGAATCTTACTTGTCGTCATCCTTGAAGAGGAAGTGGTCCTCTATGAGCTGTTTCTCATCCTCCTTTGTCATCTTTTCCAGTGAGAAGTACTCCCCCTTTAGATCGCCATCCAAATGTTCCAGAGCCTTGATCGTCTTATCCTCCATATCTCGACGTTTCTGTGAACATCGATTCGGCAAGTGTAAATATTAAGTTTTGACAATAAAATATTGGAGTTTATCTAGTTATGGCCATAATACTGTTTACCGCAGACAAAAGGTCATTTGTATTCATTTCATAAAACAAGGCAAGTTTGATACTGCCTTACCATTATTTGAAAAGTGTTTTTTTTATCTTACTGTAAACACTCATTTATGTATGAAAATTAACACCTTACCTGCTCGTCTGCACCTGGAGGGAAGGGGAAGCCCGCGTGACTTCTACCAACACGTACACGTGTGGAGACGATAAATTCGCCGGCGGGATCCAGATCATCAAACCCGAGTTTGTCCATGTCTCCGAAGTCTGGGGTGGGATGCTCTACCTTTGTGATCTTGTGATAGTCCATTATTAGCGGATCAAACAGTTCTTTAAAGACTTCATAGGCTTCTGGATCACACGCGTACAGACCCACACCACTGTGCATGTTCTTACAGCCTGCAATACAACAGGTGAATAGCTAGTCACTTACAATCTGTGGAGCCAAACAATGAATTAGAGAACATTTCAAGGAATTAAAGAATGTATGTAAAAGTATCATAAAAGACATAGTCTATGTATTATCTTTTTTGACATCTACTGAGAGTAAGACTAAAATACACACAGCACCATGTATCTATAAGATATATCTTATACTAAGATACACACAGCACCATGTATCTGTCAGGTTGCAGTATTGCCAGCACCATGTATCTATACGATATATCTTATACTAAGATACACACAGCACCATGTATCTGTCAGATTACAGTATTGCCAGCACCAGGTATCTATAAGATATATCTTATACTAAGATACACAAAGCACCATGTATCTGTCAGGTTACAGTATTGCCAGCACCAGGTATCTATAAGATATATATTATACTAAGATACACAAAGCACCATGTATCTGTCGGGTTACAGTATTGCCAGCACCAGGTATCTATAAGATATATCTTATACTAAGATACACAAAGCACCATGTATCTGTCAGGTTACAGTATTGCCAGCACAATGTATCTATAAGATATATCTTATACTAAGATACACAAAGCACCATGTATCTGTCGGGTTACAGAATTTCCAGCACCAGGTATCGATAAGATATATCTTATACTTAGATACACCATGTAACTACATATTTTTATATTAAGATACAGACACCATGCATCCTCAAATATCTCTAAGAGTAAAATAAATTGAGCACCGTGTACTTAAAGATAACTTTTATATATCAAAAATAACTTTAGAGAGCATTATGCCTCTATGATATATTTCTTGGATTAAGATAAAGAAAGCACCAGTTTTCCGTAATTAATCTTAGTCTAAGATAAAAACAAAAAAACAAAAAAACAAAACATAACACCATGAATCTATCAAAAATGGTTTTGACTAAGATATGTACAAGACGATAATATACTGATTGTACCTATAAGTTGTATCTTAGGCTAAGGTACTGGCTGTATCTATCAGATATATCTTAGTCTTAAATATGGCTGTATCTATAAGATATCTCTTAGGCTAAGATACAGACGGGCTGGCACCACATTTATTGTATGTACAGACATTACTGTGTAAATGTATCTGTCAGATATTTAGGGTTACTGGTATTGTTACATTGTTGAAACTCTTATTAAGTTACATATAATTATTTGGTTACAAAGTGATAACCAGTGGAGGTAAATGGTGCATAATTGATACACTAGTAGGGGTACGCATAGTGATACACCAGTAGGGGTATGTATTGTGGGATACCAGTTTTGTACATAAGTGATACACTAGTAGGGGTACGTATAGTGATACACCAGTAGGGGTATGTAAAGTGGAGTACCAGCTTTGTACATAAGTGATATACCAGTAGGGTTACGTATTGTGGGATACCAGTTTTGTACATAAGTGATATACCAGTAGGGTTATGTATATTGGTGTACCAGCTTTGTACATAAGTGATACACAAGTAGGGGTATGTATATTGGTGTACCAGCTTTGTACATAAGTGATCCACAAGTAGGGGTTATGTATATTGGTGTACCAGCTTTGTACATAAGTGATACACAAGTAGGGGTATGTATATTGGGATACCAGTTTTGTACATAAGTGATACACTAGTAGGGGTATGTATATTGGGGTACCAGCTTTGTACATAAGTGATCCACAAGTAGGGGTTATGTATATTGGTGCACCAGCTTTGTACATAAGTGATATATCAGTAGGGGTATGTATATTGGGGCATCAACTTTGTACATAGGTGATATACCAGTAGGGGTACGTGTAGTAGGGTACCAGCTTTTTACATAAGTGATACACTAGTAGGTACGTATAGTTGGGAACCAGCTTTGTACATAAGTGATACACTAGTAGGGGTACGTATAGTTGGGTACCAGCTTTGTACATAGTTGATACACCAGTTGGTAAGTATAGTGGGGTACCAGCTTTGTACATAAGTGATACACTAGTAGGGGTATATATATTGGGGTACCAGCTTTGTACATAAGTGATACACTAGTAGGGGTATATATATTGGGGTACCAGCTTTGTACATAAGTGATACACTAGTAGGGGTACGTATAGTGGGGTACCAACTTTTTACATAAGTGATACACCAGTAGGGGTACGTATAGTGATACACCAGTAGGGGTACGTATAGTGGGGTACCAACTTTGTATATACATGATACACCAGTAGGGGTACGTATATTGGGGTACCAGCTTTGTACATAAGTGATACACTAGTAGGGGTACGTATAGTTGGGTACCAACTTTTTACATACGTGATACACTAGCAGGGGTACGTATAGTTGGGTACCAACTTTTTACATACGTGATACACTAGTAGGGGTACGTGTAGTGGGGTACAAGCTTTGTACATAAGTGATACACTAGTACGGGTACGTATAGTGGGATACCAGCTTTGTACATAAGTGATACATCAGTAGGGGTACGTATAGTGGGATACCAGCTTTGTACATAAGTGATACATCAGTAGGGGTATGTATATTTGAGTACCAGCTTTGTACATAATTAAAGCGATACACCAGAGACGGAGGTTATATAAGTGATACACTAGTACGTACAGCGGGTTATCAAATTGTTAGATATAGTGGGGATAGCCTTTTACATATGTGATACAGTATTGAGGTATGTACACATGGGTACTACCAGTGACACACGTGTGTTTGGACGAAATGTCACTACACTGGCGTTATGTACATATAGTCACTACACTGGCGTTATGTACATATAGTCACTACACTAGCGTTGTGTACAGTTAGTCACTACACTAGGCGCTATGTACAGATAGCCCCTACACTAGACGATATGTACAGGTAGTCACTACACTAGGCGTTATGTACGAGTAGTCACTACACTAGCGTTGTGTACAGATAGTCACTACACTAGGCGCTATGTACAGATAGCCACTACACTAGACGTTATGTACAGGTAGTCACTACACTAGCGTTATGTACAGGTAGTCATTACACTAGCGTTATGTACAAATAGTCACCACAATAGCGTTATGTACAGGTAGTCACCACAATAGCGTTATGTACAGATAGTCACTACACTAGGCGTTATGTACAAGTAGTCACTACACTAGCGTTGTGTACAGATAGTCACTACACTAGGCGTTATGTACAGGTAGTCACTACACTAGCGTTATGTACAGCTAGCCACTACACTAGACGTTATGTACAGGTAGTCACTACACTAGGCGTTATGTACAGGTAGTCACTACACTAGCGTTATGTACATATAGTCACTACACTAGCGTTGTGTACATGTAGTCACTACACTGGCGTTATGTACATGTAGTCACTACACTGGCGTTATGTACAGGTAGTCACTACACTGGCGTTGTGTACAGGTAGTAACTACACTAGCGTTATGTACAGGTAGTCAGTACACTAGCGTTGTGTACAGGTAGTCACTAAACTAGGCGTTATGTACATATAGTCACTACACTATCGTTATGTACAGATAGTCACTACACTGGCGTTATGTACATATAGTCACTACACTAGCGTTATGTACAGCTAGCCACTACACTAGACGTTATGTACAGGTAGTCACTACACTAGGCGTTATGTACAGGAAGTCACTACACTAGGCGTTATGTACATATAGTCACTACACTAGCGTTATGTACAGATAGTCACTACACTAGCGTTGTGTACAGGTAGTCACTACACTAGCGTTGTGTACAGGTAGTAACTACACTAGACGTTATGTACAGGTAGTCACTACACTAGCGTTGTGTACAGGTAGTAACCACACTAGCGTTATGTACAGGTAGTCATTACACTAGCGTTGTGTATAGGTAGTAAATACACTAGCGTTATGTACAGGTAGTCATTACACTAGCGTTGTGTATAGGTAGTAAATACACTAGCGTTATGTACAGGTAGTCATTACACTAGCGTTGTGTACAGGTAGTAACTACACTAGACGTTATGTACAGGCAGTCACTACACTAGCGTTGTGTACAGGGAGTCACTACACTAGCGTTGTGTACAGGTAGTAACTACACTAGGCGTTATGTACAGATAGTCACTACAGTACTGTTACATGTGTTTATATATACCCAGACATATACTACACAGGGGGTTTGTTTCGTATCATCAAGGGATTAAGCAAACATCATAAAGTTAAGCCCCATTGAATTGTATGAGTGGTGTATCTACGACATGTAACTATCGACAGGGGAGGTTGTCCTACATGGTCCTCTGCTGATAGTGTGATGATATATAGATTGTTATATACATGTTACAGTAAATACATGAACTTATATATTCGCACCTTTCGCCTTCTAACAGGAAGTGAGTTGCAATTTAAAATTTCCCTCGACATTTTATTTGTCTTAAGTGTACTCGGAGTTCTGTCTAAAATATGTTAATAGCTTACATTATGTGTATCTTGTTATTATTGGTACCAAGAAAGAGGTTCAGTTTCATTTATTTTATTATTTCGTCCTCGTTTTCTTTTAGAACCGATATTTCAATTCATTCCAGTAAGAAATAAAATGATTGATGCTTTCGTGATCAGATAGGAGTGCTAGTCGCAGTTGGTAAAGTGCTTCTACATACAGACCGGAAGTTCTTATATTGTAAGTTGTGCTAGCAGGACTTCTACTTACAGACCGGAAGTTCTTATATGGTTAGTTGTGCTAGCAGGATTTCTACTTACAGACCGGAAGCTTTTACATTGTAAGTTGTGCTAGCAGGACTTCTACTTACAGACCGGAAGTTCTCATATTGTTAGTTGTGCTAGCAGGACTTCTACTTACAGACCAGAATTTCTTATATTGTTAGTTGTGCTAGCAGGACTTCTATTTACAGACCGGAAGGTCTTATATTGTTAGTTGTGCTAGCAGGACTTCTACTTACAGACCGGAATTTCTTATATTGTTAGTTGTGCTAGCAGGACTTCTACTTACAGACCGGAAGTTTTTACATTGTTAGTTGTGCTAGCAGGACTTCTACTTTCAGACCGGAAGTTTTTACATTGTAAGTTGTGCTAGCAGGACTTCTACTCGTGCCATTTAACAACTTTGTAATAATGATTGTTTAAGTCTACCCAGAGGTATATATATATACCAGCACCATGGGTTGTAACAAAGTGCAGAAAGGAACAACTTATTCGGTTGTTTTTTGACGTCAGAAAAATCGTTGCATGTTTCTTTGACCATGATGTTCGAAAAAAGACTTAAACTTCTTTATTAAGCTACAATTCAACCCGATCACATGGACCTAATAAACAAGCCCTTAGTATTGCAGTATGTAGGCCCAACCTTACCTCAGCAGGACACTCGCTATAACCGTCCGACTACACCCACAACCCATAATCCGACTACGATTAACATATTACGTGTTAACGGGAATGAATAGGGCAGAACTTAAATAATACACCATAATAAATCCCTAACTCAATAAAAGAGGAATTAGTCGTAATCCTGTATACCTGTAAATGAAATTGCAATTCATGTACTGCAATCACCTTACGTTATGATAAAAAAAAATATGATGCTATAAATATAAAAAAAAATAGAGATATGTTCGATTCTTATAACATGTGACAATACGTGACCTGATTAATTAACAGTATCGTCTCATCAGTGCCATCTTTTTATCCGGCACACAATAAGATAATAAAGAATAATGATCACACTTACATTGTGCAGGAGATAAATATTGTGAATGAGAATACGTTCTCTGGTTACTTACCTGAATTTATACATTGTGCTAGTGTGCCTCCTATCGACGTCTTCTTGTCCTTCAGCAGATCAAATCTTTCCTGTGTAAGATGCTTCTTAAGTAGGGATTTAGTGTTTCCTTTTTGTAACATGGCGTACAGTTCGTCCACGTCCCCTACCACCTCATTCATGTTGGCGATCTTACTCCCAGCTTGACCACACATTATGGTAGATGTAATAGGTACTGTAACCTTTCCGACGTCTCACTCAACTTTCTATCTGGCTCAAAAGACCTTATACGGGACTTAGTGCGGGTCCGTGTTACTGCTACCCTTGTATTACCCACCTGCCTTTTTTACCTGGGACCGTTAGTGAATGAACAACACAGGTTTAGCACCATCGCAACCAAGCTTTGTGTTGGCGAGAGAAGCTCTGAATCATGTGAGTGCTTGCAGGGTTCGATACCTGTACAGGTACACTGCTAATCATACACCTGAAATATTATGATCTGGACGTATTATCTTTCGCAATCACACCAAAGGATTAATTCCATACTTAACGAGTTAATGTGTGGAATTATGCGATAGAGTACGGGTGTCCCGCGTGACGTTATCAGACATTTTATTCGTTAAGCATATTTACTACAACGGTCTCGGGATTTTTGCGGAAAATCGGCATGATAATTGATAAGATAACGAAAAACATATTTTTTATTCAATTTGATTAATTTTGAAATGTTTCTGCATATAACTATTACATGGGTCCACAAAGTGATTCATACAGACCCATTTGATGATGACAGGTAAACTAGGGGATCAATTTAACACTTAACGCTGAGTGCAAGCTTAAAATCAATATAAAACATTTGTAAATACAAATAGCTACAGTTATTTGTAATTTATACTGCATACGGCAGTGACGTATATATATATATATATATTATGTATGATATCATATAAACACAATTCAATAGCTGGGTGTTTTTTTACTCCTGAGGTTTTGACACGAATGTATCCAAGGACGGACCCTGAACCGCTATCTGACTTAAATCTACTACTATTGGTAACCAATAAACATATCAGCAGCGCTGTTATTCGATACGGCGAGACATGCACGCCAATTAGTGGGGTGATTCCCACTACCTACGTACCGTCTATATACCGACACACGTCCCCGTGACCTTACCCACTGGCCCTATACACATCGCTACCCCATCACGGGGCACGACCTCCCTATTGAACTGATCAGGAGATGGCAATCGTTATAACTATTCACGTAAGACTATACCTGTGTATTGGCCTGTCTATTGAAGACATATATTGGAGATTTCTTATTTGATAAATCGTTTAAAATGTAAAGGTTGTACGTGATTAACAATAGTAAACCAATGAAAGATCGTTCAAATTCGGTAGAGGAATTTACATTTATCGAGAGACGAGGATCGTGAAATGTATACTACACATTCGTAGACAATTGACGTACAATAAAAACGCGTATGTCTTTTATTATTTTTCTTTTAAATGTCTGTTTAATACCAGGTGTTAATTAAAGTGTTTATTTGTCAAACAGATGATATTCTCACCAATAGACAAGACAACTCAAGTCTACTGCTATTATAATGTTATAAAAGAGTAGGTCAGCAACGCACAGATCTGTTTCATAAAGATACCTGTATATATATATATATAATGATGCACAATTACGTTCAACAACAGGAAAGCATAATAAAGTTCCAAAATGAGCGTGCACCGGTTAGAAATGCAGGTATGTTTGAATGTTAAGAGGTAAAGACATACACAAAATAAAAATACAACCGGCGATAACTAACGCAAATTCCTGAGTGTGTAGGGGACCTTAGACAGTACGAGAGAGAGAACTAACCGTTGACCCGGCCACGTCATCGTTTATCCGGAACACCCAGTCCGTCGGATATTAGTTCGGCCCACCTTTGCATGCCGTGGTTGTTAAAGACATGAACTGTGTGTTTTATAATTGGTGTTTTGTCACATACATGTCGCACATCCTCAACGTCCATCTCAAACTATACTTTTCTAGATAACTGTGATATTAAGGAGATATGCCACATTTCGATGACGTGCATATGCCTTCCAAGAGTTGTACATGTGGTGTTCATGTATATAACAAGGATTGTATAGTTTGACTTGATTTACAAAATAATGGCTATTTGGGGAGATGCATGTACATTGATGTATATAGTTATATACATTGTATGCGTGCTATTTATATATTCTACTCAAGTTTGACTATCTCTTCTTCAAAGAAACATACTTTCAATTAAGCATTGAACTAGCGCGCATTATGTTGTTTGTTTGCAAAGCTGTGTCATTCAAATATATCATAAATACCATACAATAACAGTTCAATACTTATATTTACGTTTACTCTGCCTCATATGTTCTTTTTTAACTTACAATTTATATTTGAAATTTAAATATCCCGCCTTATCAACAGTCCACACAAATTCGTTCAATAGTTGGAACAGCGTGTTGTCGCGTGATGATTAGCAAACAAAGCAGTACTTTGAAATTTTAACAAACACTTCAATTTTATTCCACAATTCAGTTTCAATGCAATTGCGTATGATATGTCTATAGAATGGGATGATTACATAATAGAACCCTGAGCTGAAAGTTAGATCTGAAATTGTTTCGATTTTTCCCTGGAACAAATTTCGCGCATGGATAAATACAATGAACACCGTAAATCCGACCCTGCCCTCCACAAGGGAGTTATTTTTGGAAGTTAATTCTCTTTGCTCATTTTGTGAAGAATCCAGACGTGAATTTATTTGTTGATTGTATGGGAATCTGACTACAGTCGGTAGATTCTATAACAGCCTCGTTATTTAACATGTCGTCAGAAACTGAGGAAACCGTGGCTGCGAGACGCGTGAAACTGATATCGTTTGAAGTGATTGAACTTGCGACGGAGCACATTTATGAATGCTGTGACTCATATCAGTAGGTCTGTAACATACATGTATGTGTCAGTAGGTCTATAGAATATGTGTGTAACGAACCCCTGTTGATCAGTGCAGTGTAACAGACGATATTTCTGATATATTGCATGAGTGTTAAAATTGTTTCCATTGTCGGCATTGGTGATTTCAACCGATGTGCATTTTGTACGATATTGCAGACCTTGATCTTGTTTTTGTTGTAATAAAAGTATTTTTTATTTTTTATTTTGCACATAAATTTGCAATGACATTGTCAAGTCTCACAATGCCCAGCGATAGTTCAGCAGCCGTCATGTTTATTTACATTGGATATTGTAGTTCCGGTCAGTGTTGTATTAATACTCTAAGAATTGTGTCTCGTACGTGCTGCATGGTAATCAAAGTCCCATCAACGACACAGCTTTCAAAGAGGCTATATATATATAGTGACAATGCCATGCAAATGTAAATAAATATTACACGGATGATAAGATCTTTTTTTCTGCCACTACGTGAATAAAAATACAATATTAGTGTATCATAGAGATAGATATTGCTGATAGAGCTTAAAGTATATTTCAGATTTCTCTTGATAATGGATCAGCTGGGAGCGACTGCTTCGTGACGTCACTTATAGTGATATTGATATTTGAAATCTTCTCTTCCGGTTTAGACTTAGAGTACGGTGATTGTTCCGGAACAACTTGGGCTAGGCCTATAACAGGCAAGAATGGAGTCAACCTACTGCGTACGTAATGGTACATTGTTGTGGCTGTACAACCGTGGGTAACCAAATCCACACCAGCTCATACCGTACTGTGACAAAGTTCCTTAGCCTCGTAGCCGATACAGCCTTCGTTTTATTTCTAATTTTTAGTATGGAGGACATTGTACAGAAATGTACTAGTCTGATCCCCCCGATCATCCACATCTATATGTGGATTCTGCATATCCCGTTACTCCGGTGTCTGAAGATAAATGATGGAAACCTTTTTTTTTCCAGATTTTTAAAAACAAACATTTTTTTTGGCAAAAGGTGCCGACGGTAGCCCGGAGCAAAACTATATGATATACGTAGCGGAATACCATAGTACATAGTCCGGAATAAGATATTTTATAATCCGAAAAACAATACAATCTTCAAACTCAAGATGATCAGGAACAATGCAGGAAAAATTGTGTTTCTGATAAAAGATAATTTGATCATTCCTTTAGTTGATGTATCACAAACTTTGTCACGGATATAATTTTATCCAAGGTAATTACTAACCTTATATACATGTAACAAAATATCTTAAAACAAAAACACAGGTTTATCTGCACTTAATCTGAACTTTGTTGTGGTCAGCAAAATTATTGGAGTCATAGTGTGTTGACAACATTATTTGCAAAATGTGACATTAAAAACAAAATACTTCAATAATTCAGTGACTAAAATTTAATCTTTCAAATTAAAAAAAAAAAATTCCTGTTCTGTTGCAAAAATTCATAACTTGCATCTGAAGGTACTACAAGAAACTGATTCATATGATTTTCAGTAAGTTTATTGGCATGCACCTATATGGTGTCTTTTCAGATGAATTTACCGTAATGGTATGTGGATTTAAAAGTAGTGGATCAAGATTTTGAAGTTCAATGATTGTATGCACAAAATAAATTGTGCAGATGTAATGAAATTTTGTTTTCAAACAGGAAATATAGGTTGCTTTCAAATGAACACCCCTGCTATATGGGAAAATGTATTGTGCTGTAAATAAAAATCTAAACATCATTTCTGTTTCATATTGCTTTATTTAATTCACACATCAAAGAAACAAAGCACATTTGACCAATTCTCCTATTTAGTCATGGAAATAAATGAGTATATTTATTTGATAATAATTATTGTGAATGTAAATTGTTATGCAACTTAAATGTCATAAAATGGAATTATATTCAATAGTAACTACACTGTCTGAATTGTTTATCAAATTAAGAGTATTTTCTATGCATTCATACGCATAAGGCCTAGTATATTTTCAACAGCATAGATATGAGTTCAGTATTAATAGCTTCCCCATTGCCATTGGCCAGGATAGAATTGTTACATATACACCAAAACAACAACATGCAATGGTGTCGATCACCAAGACAAAAAGGAAAACAAAAATCAACGTATGTAAACGAAAACTGTTTCCTCACTTTTAAACGGTAGGCATCGATGTTTTTCCTCATGGAGGGAAAACATTTACATTGTAGAAAACACCCGTCTGTGCTTGCTTTTACTGGAAAAAAACGAGTCTTTTTTTTATATATGAAATGCACGTGTACCATTGTATCATGGGATTATATAAATATCACAAACGTCTGAAGCACGATCAGTTGACGGATACTTATTTTTTTGCATCGACCAAGATGTCTCGATCTACTGACAAAACGAAAGTAAAAAATAGGTAGGTTCACTCATACACGTAGCTAACCTTCAATGTCATGCACATAACTCTCAGCAAAATTGCTATAGCCTTTCTTCTGTTGGGACCGTGGGACCTTTGCCGACGAGTTTGCCCAACTTTCTATTGACGAAATTGTCAATTCCGGGACGCTTTTCAAATTTTTGGACCAGGAGCTGTCCGAAGGATCCATCCTGACGGTCATTTTCTGCGCCCTCAGCCTCGTTTTAGATTCAAGATGGCCGCCGCGTGAGAAAAGAGTATTGGCCGGAACACGGTAGTATATATTCCAGAATACGGTAGGGATATGTATACTGTCCGGACTACTGTACTATATAGTACGGAATACCACAGCTTATTATCCGGAATACGATAGTTTATAGTCCGAAAACGGTAGAATATAGTCCGGAATACGGTACTTTATAATCCGGAATACGGTAGTTTATAGTCCGGAAAACGGTCGTATATAGTCCGGAATAGGGTAGGATATTGTCCGGATTAGTTTCCTGTCCGGAATACGATTATTAGTCAGAGTAATATATAATACAGTAGTAATTAGTCGGGAGTATGATATTACGTTGGTTCCATGATAAAATGTTAAAGCTTCGTTATTGTACCAGACACTGTGATGCAGTCAGCCAAGTCTGCTTCATATAGAGTTTGAATCTACGATGGCCGATAGCAGCCGACACCAAACAACTACAATATAAGACATTTGTGTACTTGTACACTTTTTAAAAACTGTACATGTACACAATACAACTACAATATAACACATTAATGTACATGTACACTTTTTAAAAACTGAACATGTACACAATACAATTACAAGTGCTATAAACATTCTATAAACTTGATATTCCACACGCGGCGGTAAATGTAAAGACCAAACGACAAGGAAAGGGAATATGTTCATAAATCAGCGAAGAGGCGATAGAGGTCACCACACAGTGTTGCTACGTACACTGTACACAATATTTCGCTAGTTGATGCTTGAAGGCGACTTAATCTCATTACCTGAAAATGGATATACCAGAAAAGTTTGACATTAGTAATTATCAAGTATTAAATTTTCTTAATATTTTCTTTGTATGTTGATCGTTCTTATGCCCTATTTTTAATTTGAAAGAAATGTAACAGACATAAACCATCGTTATACGCATATCTATGTGGGCATTTTCTAATGTATGGGTTGGAGTCATAAAGTAGATCGTTGCATTGTTCAGTGTGAATAGTTGAGTACTAAAGTCAAATATAATATAATTCTTACTGTAACAAAAGTTGTATGTAGATTGTTCTGAGAGAAATAACCAGTGTTTTATACCAAAGGCAATAGCCTTCAAACTTGTGAATATGTCACATGGAACAATTTAAATTACATATTTTGGGTTATTGAGTTAAAATTATAATGCTATATACAAATTTAGTAACTACATGTTTTTGTTTTGTCTTCAACTAGTCACATAAAAATTATATGATATTTGGTATACCTCTGATTTGTGACCGTCTAGTATTGTTTGACTGCTGGGGAATCTAGTAATTTCCTTGTCGTTTATTAGCCACCGTATCAGACACGTGTGAAATATCAAAAAATTACATTTCGATACATTAAGGCATCGACTTCCTGATTTGATATTTTTTTTGTTTCTTCAAAGGTATATAGACAATAGAAAGCCTACGTGTGTACGGCTGTTTATACCTGTCTCCAACAGTAACTGTCATCTCACCATTCAGACAGTTAAAATTACCATTATACTGACAATTCAGCGCTCACCCATGTTGCCGTCACTTGAAGTGGTTAAAACCTAAACCGTGTAGCGCTGACAAGGGCGATTGTAAATCGTGTGTGTATAATATACACTTATTATCCATGCATGCGCGGCATTGTTCGAGTTAACTCTGCACACAGCCTGATCTGCTGTGTACGTGGCTTAGTCGAATGGAGACTAACACGCAAATTAACAAGAATAACTTTTAATGATTTTTAGCGACATTTGAAAATTTAATTCCATCAATGCAATTCAATTCAATGAAAACATAATTATATAGACATATCACATACCTAAATCAGTTTACACCTACGGTATAGCACTACGCCTACACATACCGATGTATTGTACAAAATAAGTATGAGATATAGAAAGCTTCTGATTCCATATAACCAGCCTCCATTTTACGAGGCGAAGCTGAGGGAAATAAGCCTGGTAAAGGGAGGGGGAATTAATTTGTTATGTTAATTTTGGAAAAGCAGTGTTCCACAAGTGTTTTCCGAAAATGTGTCGACTTCTTTTTTCTTCTGTTTAGCATCAGATTGGCTCGGTTATTGCCTTGAGGATGATACGGAAACGCCCGATGAGTTGTAGCAATCTGCTGGACCACTCACTATTGGCCATTTCTCAGGCATACAATTGAAAAGGGCGAGTGATCCGATTGGGATGTTGTAAGTTTTCAAACTGAACACACGGCTATGAGAGGATTAGCTTCCTTGGACAGTGAAGTCATGACAAGACCATGGATAAAATTCAATTAACAAATCCCCTCATATATAGTAGATCAAGTTAGAATACCCAACAAACGAAGAGTCTGTCCCTCCGTGCTTCCGTCCGGTAATGTTTCCGGGCTTTAACTCAAAAACTGTTCAAGATCACATTATGACGCTTTGTACGCACATCATTTTACTGTTAAATTCCAAAACCTCCATATAGATCTAAGTTTATATCGCCTCATAGACCAACACATGGTTTGAATGGTGACACAGAAAGGTATACGCATATACCGATAGTGAAATCTTTTTTTTTTTTATCTTTAAACGGCTTTTTTCTGAAATAATGTTTGACGTAGATTAACGTAGATAGGTATGCTGATTTTACAAAATATTTTTATGTGAATGATACATTTGAACAAAAGGCACAATGGGCCTGCATCGTTCAGCTGGTATTAATCTCACAACTGTAAAATAAATCTACAGGCAAAATATCAGTTTCACGACTCAAAGTCATTCAAAAGAACACTTGTGACTTTGAATATGGGCGAAGGTCATTCATTTGAACAAACTTGGTAGCCCTTCATGCCTGCATGTTACTAGCCAAATGCACTCGTCCCGGACCTTTTGGTTATTCATAAAACGTCGTTTAAATAAGTATAATTTTGAGTTTCCCAGCTCTACGATATTAGTTGTGAGGTGATTTGAGGACCTCAAGTTTTTCAAAGTTATGACCCAGGAATTACCATTACCTACAAAATACGTAGTTGTTCCGCGAGTGTGGAAAAATGTGGAAAATGTGTGGATTTTTTATTTTTACTTAACTTTTACGCAAATGCGGAAACCATGCTGGGGAAAATGCGTGTAAAATATGACTTAGTCATTTTCAAATGTTTTTTGGACTTTTCAAGGTTCAACATTCTGGTAGCTTTTAATTTTCAATGAAGAAAAAAATTCCTGGTTCCTGTACTAGTAAAAAGAAACTGCCATTCATATGATAAAAAAATCATTAGCATACAGTATGCTAATGATATTTTAATCATATGAATAGTGTTTAAAACACATGATTCAATAGCTAATTCAAAGAAATAGCAATGTGTCAAAGTTGTTGGGTCTCACCTGAACAGTGCCTCATGGTCACGACACCCAAGGATCCACTCAAATAACAAGTTTACCAGTTATTTGGTGTTACCATGTGATTCCGAATTTTATTAATTAATCAATGTGGGGGTTTTCAAATATTTGGAATTCGATTGTTTAAATTTTCCCACTATAGCGACGCCATTTTGTAGGTTATGGGTGTAACTAATCAACAAACTGTCTGACCCGGACCGAAAAATGGAATGGTAATTCTCACGTAGAAGAATTCCGGACCGCCTCTTTTTGTTGAAAAGTCTCTTTTCAAAAATGGCCGCCGTAAATTTGATGAGCAGGTGTCAGGTCACCTGAGCGTTTGTACCGAGCGGGAAAATATAAGGCACGGGAATAAGCATGTCCATGATAAAGACTTTTTTTAAATGGACGCCGCGAAGGTTTGGGCAAACGTCCGGATAAAATGTGGAATTTTCCCAAAAGAAAGAATGTCCCATACGTCTCATATAGTTATTTTTTCACTATTAAATCAGTTAAGAAAGTTGAAATTTTCAAACCCTATGGGGCACTTTGCGCCGACGGGGTTAGTCTCGTTCAACCAGACGCTTGATCACTTGTTATTCAAAAGTCTTGTCAAACACAGTACTTTGAAATTACCATCACCAGAGGGCTGTGCTTTTACTTACGTTTCCGGACGTTATATCAACGCCATTAAACATTTCAATGACTAATGAAATTAATGGAAAAAATACCTATACATGCATTCCTGAAGTACCCGTGTATTCACTTTTATTGAGAACAATGTTAGAAAATGTGTCAAATCTCCAGGTATTTTTTTAATAAATCAAAATATTCAATTTAATTTTGGGCCATTCAAATTCTGACTTTAAAAGTTTAAAAGAATGTGTCAACCTTTGACCAATGAAAAAAATTACCAGAATCTCGGTAAGCCTCGTTAAGATGTCACAAAACGAAAGCACCGGGTATGACCAGACTCTCTATTCGGCGTAGCTTGCGCAGGCAACAAGAGTCTGGTTGAACGAGACTACGCCGGGGTTTGATCTGTAAACACTTTGTCCACTTCTGGGGCAACCCCATACATGAAAGCCTTCTGGGACATTGAGGTCGCATACTATCTACAAAAGTATGATAGTGAACCATACGATGTCCGTATTTATTACATTTTACTAGTGAGATATCATGCATAGATTTTTCAGTTTCAAGTTTAGATGAAGCTTGACGGCAGAATAAATGGTCGTCTGGTTCCTATATATGTTACTACTCGAATGCTCAACTGATATTCGTTTCGTTTGTAAATCTTTCCAGTTAATAGCAGCAAAGGACATAAATGCATTGAGTAGTCCATTTAAAATGGCGCTCTCTATGATTGTCAAGCATCAGAACCTGGCGTCAAAATTTCCGCTACAAATTCCCGCGCTTTTCTGATGTAGCATATTTGCGTAGCCTGACGGGAATAAATAGAAATTTAATTGTTTTCCCGTTGAATATGATTTCACTCGTATAAAAAGTGTATGTGGAAGCAGAAGACGGTTACTATTTTATCCAAAGGTACATGTACATTGTTAGTCAAAATCGCGGCAGGCATAACTGATATTTTATATAAATCATGAACTGTCCTTTTCTCTCCTACTCTCTCTCTCTCTCAGTTGATGACGTTATTACCAAATCATTGACATTTAAACGTGTACAACAGTGTGTGCTAAGGGACGTTCCCTCGTGGTTGTTGGACTATTAGTAAGTCAATCTAAATATATAAAAAAAATGTCCAGTAGCTTTGCTACATTTTCTTGTTTTTATCAATATAATATATTTATACAAGCTAACCGAAACATAATATATTATACAATTATGGATTTTTTGTGCTGATGAATATGATGTGATATGAACCTGAAAAAGCGATATTAACCGAGGCGAAGCCGAGGACAATATCATTTTTTCATGTTCATATCACATCATATTTACCAGCACAAAAGCCCATAACTGTTTTATTATATACTTCAACAATACAATTTTGTATTGTTAATATTTGACTGGAACTCGCCAAGGTTGAATTAAACAGTTCGGCATCATAGCTTTCGAAGACATCGTTAAGGTTCTTTCCCTTAAGATAATATCGAGGACACACACTGTGTGTTCGGTGGCCTTTTTTGGTGTTAACAGCATCTTTATCTTCGAGCAGTTTTTGGAAATTTTCAGATGTAACGGAGGCGAAGCGTTCGCCAGCAGTCATTCTCCGTTGTCGACTGACAGATCGCGTTCCGTTCTAACTGCGCATGCGCTGCTACAGGTTCCGTGGAGTTTCCATATAGATTATATTTAGAAATCGATGTTCACCGGAAAAGCAGTCTATATGAGTTTTTGAGGACTGGTCACGTGTATAGGACCAAATGAATACATGGATTTGATTATGAAAATAAATGTACAAATGTATATATAGAAAAAAGGCTTATGCTTCCTTTTGTCATCAATGAAATATTGTCATCAACTATAAATTTACGCGCATTGAAATTGAATAGAATTGTCCGAAAAGAAGCGTTTTAATAACAATGCCTCTCTTTTAAGTACTGGAGTATGGTCAGGTATGGTTATAGAGTTGCAATTTCCACTATTTCAATTTCATAATGCTGGGCTAAATCCCCAGGGTCAGGGGCTGAACCCTGAAACTAGTGTGGTAGCATAAGTGTGAACTGTTCATGCCCAGCAATTGTATTATATAGCATTGTTATCTTTACTCTTTAAATTTTATAAATCCCAATGGGTCAACAGGACCACAATCAATCATAGTTGCACTAGTACATATAGTGCATTATAATGTCTTTCCATGTCCAGCAAACAAAGATTTAAGATCTCGCTAGTACTTGAGATCGAGTTCAAAAGTCAAATTGACCTTTTAACAACAGCTGAGATATGCTTCACTAAAACCGTTATTTCAGTACTTGAGATCAAGGTCATCGAAAGGTCCAACTGAGGTCAATGTGACCTCAATTTAGGATGGATATGCCGCCATCCTATAATATTCCTATATAAAAGGTTTGAAGGCAATTCATCAAACAGTCGTCAAGACATTCTCTGGGAACCATCATTTCAGTACTCGAGTTCAAGGTCAAATGTGAAATTGAGGTCACAGTAACCTTGTCTTTGGGATCCCACACATGCCCTCTCAGTATGTGCCTATACACAAAGTGTGATTCCTATGCATTGAACAGTGGCTGAGACTATGAGATATGCTCTAAAACTCAATATTTTAGTACGGGAGGTGAAGGTCATATTGAAACCACAGTGACCTTGTTTTACAATGTGACACCCCCCTTCGCATATGAAATGTGTATTGCTTATCTATGAAACAGCAGCTAAGATATGGTCTGGGAACCATCATTTCTGTAATCAAGTTTAAGGTCAAATGTCAAATTGGGGTCACAGTGACCTTGTTTCAGGATGTGAGGCACCACCTTCCATGAACTTCAAATAAAATAGTTGGATGCCATTTCATGTAAAGCAGCTGAACTATAGCAAGCAGAAAAATTAGGTGGAGCTTTGAATTTTGCATTTTGCACGTCCACATCATTCCACTATGATGCTTTTTCATAAATGGTATCTGTAATCTAGTACATGTACATGGTCAAACACATAAAAGTTATTGCTTATCTTGGCCAGACAGTAAGGGCCTTGATCTAAATAAGGGGAATGCGTGGGTCATAAAATCGCAAAACGTTTGAGTTGTGGCCTGTAAAAAAGACAACAAACAATTCAAAATCAGAGGCCCTTAATTTCGGGCTTCGTTCCTTGACATATGTTGGTTACAATTTGTCCTGTCCTGATGTATATGCCCATAAAGGTTTGCTGCCCCAGACTTGGACAAAGGGCCATAACTCTGCAAGTAAAGGGCCGAGGGCCCTAAATGTAGTATTTGACACTCCAGCATTTCAAGATGTGTATGTTTATTCAATTTGTGGTGCCAAGTTGATTTTTTTTAGACATTCTAGGTATGGCGTTTACAAAGATGAACAAAGGGCCTTAACTCTGCAAATGAGGGGCTAAGTAGTATGTGAATCCATGATGTAAGAATGCCCTAAAATAAAAATCATAGAAGTTATGGCTTGAACAAAAAGTTAAATAACAAAATGTTAAACTCTGCAAGTAAATAGTTTTTGGGTCAGGATTTTAAATGGACCATGCTTAAGTCAAAAGTTGTAAGTGTTATCATTTGCACAAAGAAAATGAACAAAACGCTTGTTCTGTTTGTAAGTGTGTAAGTTTCCCAGCTCTACGATAATAGTTGTGAGGTGTTAGGATCTCATTTTTTCAAAATTATGACCGAGGGACTGAGTCTCCATGGGTGCCGGCCATGCATGCTTTTATTATTTGTGTTTTCATCTGTTCTTTTACTCGGAACTTGTGAGTTTTGTCAAAGGTTAGGGATCTCAACCACTTAACCTGTTTTTGGGCCCAACCTGTCAGCTCCCTGGGGGTTAGTCCTTCCATTTGTACAGGTTTGTATCCCCACCATCCATCGATATGAAGGCTTCAAGTCAAGTTTAGTTTACTTTCAATCAGTGGTTCAGAAGATAAAAAATTGTGAGAAGAAAAGTTGAAAGAATACAGGCAGATGTTATTGTACAGCACAAATACAATCGCCTGGGTCCTTTTTATTTGTCACAACAAGCAGACTGAAGCTATTTAAGGTAGGAATATATTTAGTAACTGAAATTATATCCTTACCCGTGTACATATATTTTAAATTAATAAACCACATCATTAATCTTGCATGCATAACCAGAAAGTAATTTTCTATATATGACACATGTATCTTAACTATTCTTGTGCAGAATAGTGGAACTGGACTGAGTCATTTGCCTTCCACCAGGTAGCTCAGTTGGTGTTGAATATTAAAGAAAGTGAATTTGCGGGAAATGAAATTTGGAAATTGACCAATCAAAGCATAATATGCTAAATAATTATGCGAATATGGAAACCAGAGTGTAGACGGACCCCACCCATACAATTTTTGACTGGCGTATAAAAACCGCTTAAGATAACTTCAAAAAACTTATCTTTACATCAAACTAGTTAACTAATAGGGCCTTTCATTATTAGGGTGTCTTAAACTCTGACATTTTTAGCCTTAGTTACGCATATCGGATTTTGGGATTGATAAAAAAAAACAGGATTGCTGAAAGGCGGCCATCTGGAGTTTTGAGAGTTAAAGTTTGTTAGCGCTATTTTTCAGAAAGTGCTAAAGGGAGCTTTCTAAAATTCCACATGAAGGTTTCCCATGGTCTTAAGTGGAGCGTATCAAATTTTGGGACTGATCAGAAGACAAAGGTGGCGGGCAGGCGGCCATATTGAATTTGATAGTTAACGTTTATCAGCGCTATTTCTCAGAAAGTACTCGAGGGAGCTTTCTCAAATTTCACATGAAGGTTTCCAATGGTCCGTAGCTACGGATATGAAAGTTTTGGAACTGGTCGAGGAACTAAAATGGCGGACACGTGAATATCTTCGAGTTTTGAGCGTTAAGTTTAATAGCGCTTTTTCTCGGAAAGTACTCAAGGGGGCTTTCTCAAATTTCCTATGGAGGCTCCCAATAGTCCGTGGTTACGCATATCGAAATGTTGGGACTGATTAGAAGACCAACATTGCCAACAGGCGGATATCTTCAATCCAAGTCAAGATGGCCGCCGGAGTAGGTGGGGTGTTTTTATGCTCTTACTACCTGGGCTTTTTATGCAGTTTTACATCAGCCTGTATGAACTGAAACTTTGCAAGCATGACATTTATCACCCCAACAACACATGACCAGTCTTGGATTTAAGAATGTGTATAAACATTTCCTTACTAAAATATCTTATAGACAGTCAAGCTCGGAATGTCTAATAGACAGTCAAGCTCGGAATGTCTTATAGACAGTCAAGCTCAGGAGGTCTTATAGACAGTCAAGCTCGGAATGTCTTATAGACAGTCAAGCTCGGAATGTCTAATAGACAGTCAAGCTCGGAATGTCTTATAGACAGTCACCTCGGAATGTCTAATAGATAGTCAAGCTCGGAATGTCTTATAGACAGTCAAGCTCGGAATGTCTTATAGACAGTCAAGCTTGGAATGTCTAATAGACAGTCAAGCTCGGAATGTCT
>NW_018408914.1:1928337-1928437 GCF_002113885.1 Mizuhopecten yessoensis | reverse complement strand
AGACAGTCAAGCTCGGAATGTCTTATAGACAGTCAAGCTCGGAATGTCTAATAGACAGTCAAGCTCGGAATGTCTTACAGACAGTCACCTCGGAATGTCT
>NW_018408914.1:1867284-1928318 GCF_002113885.1 Mizuhopecten yessoensis | reverse complement strand
CAGTCAAGCTCGGAATGTCTTATAGACAGTCAAGCTCGGAATGTCTTATAGACAGTCAAGCTCGGAATGTCTTATAGGCAGTCACGCTCGGAATGTCTTATAGACAGTCAAGCTCGGAATGTCTTATAGACAGTCAAGCTCGGAATGTCTTACAGACAGTCAATCTCGGAATGTCTTATAGACAGTCAAGCTCGGTATGTCTTATAGACAGTCAAGCTCGGAATGTCTTACAGAAAGTCAAGCTCGGAATGTCTTATAGACAGTCAAGCTCGGAATGTCTTACAGACAGTCAAGCTCGGAATGTCTTATAGACAGTCAAGCTCGGAGTGTCTTATAGACAGTCAAGCTTGGAATGTCTTATAGACAGTCAAGCTCGGAATGTCTTATAGACAGTCAAGCTCGGAATGGACTTAATCTGTCGTCGTCATGAATGTCAGAAGCTTAAACAACAAATTTGATGAATACAAAACATCAACTCTGAATTCAGATTTTGACGTTATCGGTGTAACAGAAAAATGACTCCTCTTTGCGATAATATAAGGGAGGTAATTATTACTGTATAACGCCAAAACAACATGAGTTACCTCCCGTACTACGTGCTTCATCAGGTACACATTATACCTCCAGTTATCCCCCTTTAAAATAATAGGAGCTTATTATCTAGCTAATAGTTAAAAGTATATTGTTCCGAGTGATATACGCACCACTGATCACATGTTAAATGCCCTGACAAGTAATTCCGGGACTGTTATTGATGTTCGTTTGCGTAATGAATCACAGGGACCTGCGAATTTGTTAGTTATATTTTGATATAAACTATGGTGTTCAGATTAATTTTACACATATCAATTTTCGGATAAAATGCGTTCTTCCGCTGCCAGTTCGTTTTGGTATGCCACCGTGCTTACGATCGTCAAGGTATACTGACAGACTTAAAATACACACCTGTTAATTTCAACAATTTTGTGGAAGTAAAGAATTTAGAAATTTCCGTTATTGTTCTTATTAGTTAAAAGGGTTAATAAGTCCAATGTCCTAAAATCGAGTAGATACAAGTAAATATATGTCCTAACGAAATATTACGTATGATAATGACATGACCTAAACCCAAGGTCCAGCGTGGCCAGTTTTATCTTTTGTGAAAGCCGGTGATAAAAATAGCTACGATCAAAATAGCACAGTATTCTGGCCTTTCAGCGAGACGTAACATCCGCATTTCTATGTTGAAATCAAACAACGAATTGTACGCGAATATCAGATGATGATACCAGTGCTTGTCATGTGTAACACAATGTCGAAAACAGAGACAAACACATTGCAAGTTTATCTTCGGTGATTTCCCTTGCCAAGCCTACCATAACTAACATATGCGGCTCTGGGTCTCACTGAGGCTGGAATTCAATATAACGTCATTTCAAGGCGCTTCGACGTCAACAAAAACCAAAGTTGTTTAGGTATACGGTCACTAGCTCTTTAAAGGATTGCCCAAGATCTGGGCCCGTATTCATGAAACCGTTTTCATGCTCAAGCCTGGATTGTGTGCTCAAGTCTAATATCTTTTTCCAGTTATACATTATTCAAAAAATCTTATTTTGTTATTTGGACAAAATTTGAGGAAATTAGAGGCCGAATTCTGTTTTCAATATTGAAATTAGACTTTATGATGGTTGACATGATTTAGGTGGGTTACAAGAAAAGTGGCTTGAGCACAGAATCCATGCTTGAGCATGAGAACGGTTTCATGAATACGGGCCCAGGCCAACGTCGCATCACTACAAGACATCAGGGCATCTTTATTCGGCAACTTCGCTAGCATGACAGGCTGTCAAGGGCGCCCAATTCCCCCACGGACAGTAAGACGTCTTAAAGAGCGAATGTTGTGACGTCGTCCAGTGACTGGACAAACACAACGTCATCCGGTCAGCCGTCTACAATGAACAAGAGGTAAACTTGCTAATCTGCGAAATTGGCTTGACGTTGTGTTTAGTGCTGAGAACCGATTCAATCACTCACCTGCTGACGGTAGAACACGCGTCTACAGACCTCCACTTGGACGCTATTGACAGGAATGTGTTTTCCTGTGTGATCGTTTTGGTGGCGGCGGTTCCACTGCTACAACGTCATTAAAATCAGAACAAACTTGTGACGTTTCCATAGGACAACGATCGGCCGCATACGACAAAGGTTATATTGGTCTTCCTGAATGGAATATGTCGTTTCCGTGCTTCCTCCAGACTTAAATCCTACTGAACAACTTTGGGACGAGTTTGGTTGGAGGTTTAACGTCAACAAACTGGCTACATCTCTACATGAAAAGTGGAATAACCTCCCCCGTAACATTTATTCGGAGACTTTTCAGCTCTAATGCGGTCCCAATCTCGATACTCCGAGGGTTACGCTCATTTGAAGGCTCAGTACTAGTGTGCTAAGTTGTTGATGAAACAATTGAGAAGACTAGTACATCAAAAGAATCTTGCGGTCGCGTAACGGTAACAAGAGGCATAGAGGGCCTGTATCGCTCACCTGTTTCTTTTGTTACATGAAACTGACATATAGGTAACTTTAGACCAAATTTGATAACTAGAATACAAGACATTTTAACATCTCTTAGACGCTTCTTAAGATATTGTTATTTGAAATTCCTCAAATTTTAATTTTAAAGCTTTTAACCAATGTTGACCTTTGACTCCGGCTAGCACCTTAAGGTCATAGGAGTGTATTAATAAACGGAAATAGGAAGTACATCCCTAGTTGAAAATCCAATGTAGGGAGACAGTATCACAATTTCCGCATATTCTAATGTTTAATATTAAACTGATGAATAGTGTATGTTTATTATTGACAGAACAGTGTGTTCTCTCAATATTAAAGTATTTCAAAGCAATCCAGGCATTAATTCAGGTGTTTTTTTTATCAATGAGTCACAAGTGTCCATTTTTGTGTACTTCGGGAAACCGGCTACCTATTTCACTACTGTGAAGTTTTTCAAGAACGATAACTCTTCCATTCAATTACCATGTGTATATGGTTTTATTATAAAATGTCAATTTTTAATCGTCTATAAATAATTAATTTTACACAATTTCAGCATTTTTTAAATTGATATACATTAATGCAATACTTATCTATGTCAGTCACATTTGTATTGACATTATTTTGCAATAAAACGTGCCTTTCATTTTTTTTCCAAAATTCAATCCTTTTTACATAAAATTCCATTTAAAATTCTTAAAATTCTGACAACCTATATTTTTTTGGGGGCAGAAAATTTTCTTAACTTCAAAGCAATATAACTACAAAATTAAAAAAAAATCTACTGAGAAATGGTGACACAATCCTATTACCTTAAGTTGACATTTGACCTCATTACTGTGAAAAAAGAAAACGATTCACAGCTGGTCTTTATAACATACCCAAGTATCATGACTCTAGACCAAATGCTTCTAAGGATATCTTGTTTGAAGTTTTAAACATATCTGACCCCTGTGACCTTGAAACTAGGTCAATGTCATTATAATGAGGTCCTTCATAGCACTCCATCCCAGGTACCTACTGGCCAAATAGCATTACCCTGGACCTTATGGAATTTGAGAAAAAGATTGTTAAAGCTTTTAAACCATGTTGCATTTGACCCATGACTAGCACTTAAAGTTGACCTTTACCTCATTACTGTAATTAAGAAAAATGTTTTGCACTGCTGGTCTACATAACATACATAATTATCATGACTCTAGTCCAAATGGTTCTTAGGATATTGTTGTTTGAAGTATTTAACAAATTTGACCCCCTGTGACCTTGAATATAAGTCAAGATCATTTATTTGAACAAACTAGGTAGCCATTCATCCCAGCATATTTCTGGCTAAATATCATCACCCTAGGCCTCTTGGTTATTCAGAATAAGTTGTTTAAATGTTTTAAACATATTTGACCACTGTGACCTTGAAAATTGATGAAGGTAATGAACAAACTTGGTAGCCTTCATCCCAGCATGCTTCTGGCCAAATATCATCACCCTTGGCCTTTTGGTTACCAAGAAGAAGTTGTTTAAAGTAAAAGTTAACGCTGGACTAGCTATTGCAGGAATGTTGTATCATGTACTCAACAAAACTATTAAAAGTGATCAAGTGTCTGGTTGAAAGAGACTATATGGTGTAGTGTGTACTCAAACAAGAGGCCCAGGCGGCCTGTATCGCTCATCTGTAATGCCAATTTGTAACCACTTCAGACATGTAGGGCAAGAACTTGGAAGCGTTATTATGGAGACTTTATAATTCATAAAGAATTAAGGTTGTTACTATTACTAGCACATTAGTTGGGTTGGAGATAAAAAAAATATGTGATGGCTGTTCATTTGTCAAATTGTCGATATAAACAATACCAAACTTTAACCCCTCCCCAAAGGAAAACGAGGGACCTGGGGCACATGAAAATCACAAAGTATATAAACCACTCGAAGGCCTTTACAACTATGAGTAGTATTTGATACTAGCATTTCTGGAACTACAGAAGAAGATTTTTGAAATTCGCCTCCTTTTTCACCCCAAACCCCTAGGGGGTCATGCTCACAAATTATACCAGCAGACCTTCCTCCCCTAACAAGTATTTCTGTCAAATATGAGCAAACTCCGTTCAAAATATTGGAAGATATGGCCTATTATGAATATTCCTATATAAACTATACTAAATTTCACCCCCTCACCAGGACAAACTGGGTGCCTGGTAGACATGAAAATCACAATTTTTATAAACCACCTCAACGCTTTTACAGCTATGGGTAGTATTTGATCCTGGCATTTTTGTAACTATAGAGAAGATTTTTGAAATTTTCCAAAATTTCTCCCCTTTTTGGCCCCTAACTCAGCCCCCTAGGGGGTCAGACTCTTAAATATTGTACTAGCAGACCTCCCTCCCCTAACAAGTATTTCTGTCAAATATTAGCAAATTCCATTCAAAACATTGGAAGATATGACCTATTATGTCTATTTCATATATAAACTACAGTACATTTCACCCACTCACCAGGGGCAAACGGGGAGCCTGGTAGACATGAAAATCACAAATTTTATAAACCACCCAAATGCCTTTACAGCTATGGGAAGTATTTGATCCTAGAATTTTTATAACTAAAGAAGATTTTTAAAATCCCCCCCCCCCTTTTTTAGACCCTAACTCAGCCCCCTAGGGGGCCAATCTCACAATTTATACCAGCAGACCCTTCTCCCCTAATGAGTATTTCTCTCTAATATGAACAAATTATTTTCAAAACAATGGAAGATATGGCCAGTCATGTCTATTTCCTATATAAACCATACTACATTTCACCCCCTCACCAGGGCAAACGGGGGCCCTGGGAGACATAAAAATTACAAATTTTATAAACCACCCAAATGCTATTACAGCTATGGGTAGTATTTGATCCTAGCATTTGTATAACTAAAAGAGAAGATTTTTGAAATCCCCCCCCCCCTTTTCGGCCCCTAACTCAGCCACCTTAGGGGGTCAGGCTCATATTTTTTTTACCTGCAGACCCCCTCCCCCTAACAAGTATTTCTGTCAAATATGAACAACTTCTGTTCAAAACAATGGAAGATATGGCCCATTATGATTTTTTTCTTTCTAAATTTCCCCCTTTTTGGCCCCTAACTAAACCCCCTAGGGGGCCACACCCTTATTTCATAAATCCATTGAGCCCCTGGTCCCAAGGATGCTTCATATCAAAAGTTAAAATCCAATCAGTCGTTCAGGAGATAAAGGCTTTTAAAGGGAAAAATTGACGCCAGACGCCGCGGTACGGCATAAGCTCACTTGCCCCGAGGGTTAAAACAAGCTTTTTGATGAATGCCGTATTGAACTGTATTCAAAAAATGTTTCCTTCAACAAATTACGTAAAACGAAATTGTCAGGCATATTTTAATTACACTTTTAGCAGAGATACCACAATTCTGTTTTGTTGCATAGGGAAAAAGGGGCCCATGGGCTTTAACGGTTACATGAATGCGAAGTTTCCATGTGCGTTTGATCCCAGATTTGACCAGGCATAGAAGCTCAAATGTTGCATATATGGTCAATGTGGATTCGCTGAAACGGAAAATTGTGCTGGAGAGTAACCTATATGTATTGCTGGTAACCACCAGGAAACAAAGCCTATAGACATTTGTTTCTCCCAATATCTTCATGTTTCAAGTCCTTTTAGACTGGTAGGCCTCCCAAGAACCAAATTTGAGTGCTATGATGTTCTTATTCATTTCAAGGAGTGTCTATATAGAGGTTTTATTTCAAGAGTAACATTTCAAATACCTTGTTTTTGTTTCCACAAGTCGTTTTCTTACTGTATTTTCAGTGGATAAGGTAACAAATTGTCAACACAGCAATAGATTATGAGCAGCAGGCTGGCTGGGAAAAATCACATATATACATAAATAGTTTTTTTTTGCATTGAAAATGATTTATTCTTTTCTGCAAGATTTATGAAATTAAATTGCAAAAAAACTTTTTAATCACAAGAACACTTGCAGGAGTCACAACAATATGAAAAAGGCTTAAAACAACACCCTTCTTATTCAGAAATGTTTCTTAAGATTATTGGGACAAAGCAAAATAGGAAATCTATTAAAGATTTCTTAATCTAAGAACAAGTAGAATTAAATCAATATAGCAAAAGAAAACAAAAAATACTGATTATCACAATCATGTTTAATGATACAGAACCTCATAAAGTAGTTAAAGACTAGCCATGAAGATAATCTCTCCTCACAAGTGAGATAAGACGTCCTGGCAGTGTACACCAGTATCACAGTCACACCCCTAATCAGATGAACACTTTCTAATGTAAAACTAAAACAATCAACAACTTAGGGCAATCCCTGTATATTTTACCACCTAGCCACTGCTGTACATTAACCAATGTGGCAAGGGAAATAACTCCAATAATAGAGACCAGACATCGAAAGTTTACGTGATAATGAAGCTGTAGAATATGTCTGGACTTCAAGAACGTCCGATTCAAGAAATGACTACGGGCGTTTTGTATTCATTATTCACAGCACGTTTTGGCACACAGCTCTTTAGTTACTCTTCAGATACATTAAACAACAAGGTGCATCCGCTGGCAATCAGCCAATCAGATAACTGCATCCAATGGCTACAACCAATCAGATGTATTGAATTGGATGGCCATCAACCAATCAGATGTGCGCGTCTGATGACAATCAAAGAAGGTTACATCTGATTGGCTGTCCACCGATCCTATGGATGGATGAGTACATCCGAAGCCTGCCAATTGGATCTCCAGAAAGTGATCTAGTTGACCCCATGTTAGGATTTCACACTAGAGGATAACAGTTTATAAATATATATACAAAGGAATAGGAAAATGGTATCAACATTGAATCCTTTCTCCCTTGTCTAGACCGTCATACACCCTGGTCTCTCCACAAATGGTCTACTGAACCAGCTGTACCCACTCAGCTTATAGATCTAGCTTGCTAATACAAAAAATTGGCATCGGAGGTAAATCTTCGGTTTCTATGTATAATCGTTGTTGTCTTTTTGTCATATTATAACAGCAGCATCACATTCCTGGCATAACAATCTAGACAAGGGCATTTTCAAAATTCAACCATTTTCTGGGAGGTTTGATCACACGTAACATTTTAACATAATCATATTGGGTCCTTTTTTTTTCTTTCTTCAAAATTAAAGTTCAATCTATAAAGCTTTCTCAGCTGCCATTATTTTCAAAATTCCATTCTTCATTTCCATGATGGCATCGTACTCGGAAAGACCCAGTCTCCTCTTGTTGGAGATGTCGTAAACACCTCCTACACTCTCTGTGTGCTCACCGTGGATACCTGTAAAAAATCAGATCAATGTAAAACTTTGTCATTATGCAGCAAAACAAGTTCAAAATTATTTATATTACACCTGGCTGCAATTAATATGGTAAATCCAATCACTAGTTACCTACTAGTCATAACCGTTAACTACAAGTCAATCTAGTCATAACAGTTACCTACCAGGTAATCTAGTCATAATCGTTTCCTACCAGTTAATCTAGTCATAATCGTTACCTTCAAGTTAATCTAGTCATAACCGTTACCTACTAGTCATAACCGTTACCTACTAGTCATAACCGTTACCTTTGAGTTAATCTAGTCATAACCGTTACCTACTAGTCATAACCGTTACCTACTAGTCATAACCGTTACCTACTAGTCATAACCGTTACCTACTAGTCATAACCGTTACCTACTAGTCATAACCGTTACCTACTAGTCATAACCGTTACCTACTAGTCATAACCGTTACCTACTAGTCATAACCGTTACCTACTAGTCATAACCGTTACCTACTAGTCATAACCGTTACCTACTAGTCATAACCGTTACCTACTAGTCATAACCGTTACCTACTAGTCATAACCAACCGTTACCTACTGGTCATAACTGTTACCTACTAGTCATAACCGTTACCTACCAGTTAATCTAGTCATAACTGTTACCTACAAGTTAACCTAGTCATAACCGTTACCTACCAGTTAATCTAGTCATAACCGTTACCTACCAGTTAATCTAGTCATAACTGTTACCTACAAGTTAATCTAGTGATAACTGTTCCTACAAGTTAATCTAGTCATACCTATGGGTTTACCCAGTCTACAACCCTTACCTCGAGTTTATCCCGTCTACAACCCTTACCTATGGGTTTATCCCGTCTACAACCCTTACCTATGGGTTTATCCCATCTACAACCCTTACTTTGAGTTTATCCAGTCTACAACCCTTACCTTGAGTGTATCCCGTCTACAACCCTTACCTCCAGTTTATCCCGTCTACAACCCTTACCTATGGGTTTATCCCATCTACAACCCTTACTTTGAGTTGATCCAGTCTACAACCCTTACCTCGAGTTTATGCTGTCTACAACCCTTACCTATGGGTTTATCCCATCTACAACCCTTACTTTGAGTTTATCCAGTCTACAACCCTTACCTTGAGTTTATCCCGTCTACAACCCTTCCCTTGAGTTTATCCCGGCTACAACCCTTACCTCGAGTGTATCCCGTCTACAACCCATCCCTTGAGCTTATCCAGTCTACAACCCTTACCTCCAGTTTATCCAGTTTACAACCTTTACCTCGAGTTAACAGTCACCACATATTAAATCCTTACCTGGAGTTATCACCACATATTAAATCCTTACCTCTGGGCTGCAAGTTGTTTTCAGCACAGATGTCATCCAGAAGGCATTTGTTTCCTTTAGTGGATTTAGCAGCAGCCAGCTTGGGGACCTTAATGTGGACGCTAGCCCTGCAGGTGGTACCAAGGTTGGTAGGACAGAAGGTAACGAAGCCACATTTCTTGTTGTGAGCAAAATCAAGTTTCTTACTAAGTGTCTCCAAGGCCTGAAATGAATTTGTATTTAATATTTAATATCAAATTTGAAAGTAGATGTAAAATCAATGTAACGATACCCGAAAGTTTAACTCTTTTTTTCATCTCAAAGTGGACAGGAATTAGAACAATTCTTTAGCTTTCATGAAGATAACTCTTATAAAACAAGTCACATCTAAATGTAGCTGATGCCATCTATATCAGAATTTTACAAAGAATTGACATTTTGCTTGTTTATACATTGTACGTTGAAAGAACTAATGTGAAGCCGTGAGCCTTACTGAAACAAGTCTCTTGTATACAGCACCAAGATCACCACCCATCTGCATGGAGATGAAGCGGAGATGGTCCTCCTCGTTAATCCAGGTGAGGAACTTCTTGTCGTTACTGAAGTAGATACCACGACCAACAGGCCAATGGTTGTAACCTCCGGCGTCCCTCAAAAACCTACAAAACCAAACAACTACAACAACTCTTTTCTTCCATTTGACAAGCTTTTCCAGTTCAATATCAACGCTACAATGGATGTTGACTATTATTATTATTATTATAAGATGCTTAACGGCCAATCAACACAGGATAGGTCGATAGGACCAACAAAATTTGAAGATTACTGCCTTTTGTTTTAATTATATCATTGGGCTTGACAAGATAAATATTGTCTCCTAGACATTCACACCAGCAATTCATGTCAACAGGTTTTTTTTCAAATGTCACAAGTTAAAACTGCTTGTGAATGGAGTATGGTCTGAATGGGGTTTTGTGAATACTGATATGCCTCTTTTAAGATTTGTTAAAATTCATAAAAACTTACATTCTCAACCAAGTGGAAATGTTTATTTTACACTTTATAAACATCTCTAACAGCTTTTAAACTACATGTATCATCATGACTCCACAGTACATCAAACAAAATTAACGTCCACAAATGCTATGTAGCATATTGTCATCTTGCCCACAAATTGTGGGTCACAACTACATTTTCTGCTAAGTATCATTGAAGTTTTTGATTCCTGGCCCCTATGACCCAATGTTTTTAGCTAGCCTTGTCTATGAGTTTTCACAACAACCCAGTTAACCATCATTTCCCCTCTCAAGATTACTTATCAGTTTATCACCTAAATTAACATTGATGGGTCAAAAAGGGCAACATAATGTAATTTTGACAGCATATCCCCATTTCTATTTTTAATCATTTGTTGACCTTGGAAAATATTTAAATTCCTATAGCTATTACACACCTAATGCAGTTACAGAATTAGGACTACTGGATTCTGAGAAAATCCCCAGAAACTAAAATGCAGATGGACAGACACATTGATTGGTCTCTTATTAAAACAGGATGGGATTGATTTCCTGCACAAATTCCTTTTTTCATTTATGAAATATGGGAACAGAGTCAATAGACACCTTGTGTTGTGATGTTGTTCTCTGGTCAGCCCGACTTGGACATCTAATATCTACATTTACATTTGCAGAACCACCAGGCTTCATCCTTTGAAATGCTACATTCAAACGTTGACCAACAGATGTTTGTATTAACAAAAATTATGTTTTGCTTTTTGTGCGATTTGCAGCTGTTCAAAAATGAGCTGAGCAGTTTGTGTGTTTAGCCGGTCGAGGTACCAGTGCGAACACGGTATTTTTGATTTTGACAGTGTTATGTCTGCTATTACAACTTTTGGGCAGACAAGTAAACACAGGTTCTGAATCTGAATCGCACCATTGATTCCATAGGATATGAACTGTTTATAGTTTTGATCAATGACAGTCTTTGTCACTCAGAGCTTTCCAAAACCTTTCTAATCAATGCACTGCGATCCCTCGCTTCAAACAGCCGCCATTTAAAACATTTACAGACCACATAAGGAACCACAGTGAACACTAACTTTGTTTCATGTTCTATTGCATGTGTTCATTTAACATATATTCAATTTTACTCGTGATATTATTCAAATATATCCATTGAAAATTATAAATTATTTTCGCCTATGTGTACAACAAGTAACCCTCAACCTTCCAGTCATGCCCAAACAGTCTTAAATCAAAGTAGCCACAGACCATTTCCACAAAGACCAGTCATGTCCATACAGTCTTAAATCAAAGTAGCCCCAGACCATTTCCACAAAGACCAGTCATGTCCACACAGTCTTAAAATCAAAGTAGCCACAGACCATTTCCACAACGACCAGTCATATCCATACAGTCTTAAATCAAAGTAGCCACAGCCCATTTCCACAAAGACCAGTCATGTCCATACAGTCTTAAAATCAAAGCAGCCACAGACCATTTCCACAAAGACCAGTCATGACCATACAGGCTTAAATCAAAGTAGCCACAGACCATTTCCAAAAAGAACAGTCATGCCCATACAGTCTTAAATCAAAGGAGCCACAGACCATTTCCACAAAGACCAGTCATGTCAATACAGTCTTAAATCAAAGTAGCCACAGACCATTTCAACAAAGACCAGTCATGTCCATACAGTCTTAAATCAAAGTAGCCCCAGACCATTTCCACAAAGACCAGTCATGTCCACACAGTCTTAAAATCAAAGTAGCCACAGACCATTTCCACAGAATAACTATGTAATAGACACATTTCTCCCACAACTACTGTAGGGTTCTTCACTCACGACTCATTGGATAAACCTGCCAAAGAGTTGGTGAACATTTTTGGTTACCCACCCTGGATGTATTTCAATGGTCAACCTTTGACTTATGACGTTATGTAACACTGCTTTTCGTCATCATTTTCCATTGTGACGTCATGCTCCATGGCAATTGTTTCCCCCCATCGGAAACTTGCATGATGTATTTTCCAAGGGAACAATGTGGTTTTTCAGATAAAACACGAACATTATTGGAGAAACAGGTCCCCAAATTTGTGGTGATTAGTTATCACGTTTTTCCAACTCTTGTTAGTTAATTTTCAAATTGTAAAAGACACTCTGTAAATCTTGCGTCTTTGTACAATTTGAAGATTCATCAACTCGGGGTTTGATAAACATGATAACTAACCGCCACTCGTTGGGGAACCTATATTTCTCTTTAGACTCATAATCATGACTAAAACAACAGCTGACCTTTGGAACCTTGTGACCTTGATGTTTACACAAGCAAATTTACCAAATGTATGCAGCCAATCGCAATTTATAATCCAGAATGGAGCATGAAGCAATCTACACTTTACCTGGTAAGGGATTCATTTAGTATTTTGAAAGTATGAGTTGGCCTTATGTACAACTATTCCTCCTTTACCGTGCTTATCCTTCCAGGCCAACCCAACCCCACTTCCTGACTATCCCCCTTTCCTAGCCTCACCTTTCCTAGTCACACACTCCCACCCCTCTTCTTTCCTGGCTATTTCAAAGACCTTCAGAAATCTAAAATTATTATTAAACAAAGAATAAAATGTCTGACCTATCATCATTCTTGAAGAGGAAGTGGTCAGCAATGAGTTGGTCCTCTTCCTCCTTGGACATGGTTTCCAGGGAGAAATATTTGCCTTTCAGATCACCTTCCAAAGTTGCGAGAGCGGCAACGGTCTTCTTTTCCATATCCACCCTTTGCTGTAAAATGAGAAATCTCCATCAGTATCAACAGTCTAAGCATAAGCTAGTTTGTATTATCATTAGTTTAACCACATATTGGTCTGTTATTAAAGGTCTAAGCACAACTTAGTGTCATTGATCTCGGCATTAAATCCTTTTTGACATTATGTACTAATGGCTGATAATGTCGGACACCAAGCATTAAGTATCAAGTAACGGAGGATATAAATGTCAAACACTAATCATTTAGTATCTAGTCATGGAGGATATGAATGTCTGACACCAATCATTTAGTATCTAGTCATGGAGGATCTGAATGTCTGACACCAATCATTTAGGATCTAGTCATGGAGGATCTGAATGTCGACACCAATCATTTAGTATCTAGTCACGGAGGATCTGAATGTCTGACACCAATCATTTAGGATCTAGTCATGGAGGATCTGAATGTCGACACCAATCATTTAGTATCTAGTCACGGAGGATCTGAATGTCTGACACCAATCATTTAGTATCTAGTCATGGAGGATATGAATGTCCCGACACCAATCAATAAATATCTAGTCATGGAAGATCTGAATGTCCGACACCAATCATTTAGTTTTTAGTCATGGAGGATATGAATGTCCGACACCAATCATTTAGTATCTAGTCATGGAGGATATGAATGTCCCGACACCAATCAATAAATATCTAGTCATGGAAGATCTGAATGTCAGACACCAATCATTTAGTATCTAGTCATGAAGATCTGAATGTCCAACACCAATAATTTAGTATCTAGCCGTAGAGGATCTGAATGTCGACACCAATCATTTAGTATCTAGTCATGGAGGATATAAATGTCCGATACCAATCATTAAGTATCTTGTCACGGAGGATATAAATGTCCGATACTAATCATTTAGTATCTAGTCAAGGAGGATATAAATGTTGGATACCAATCCATAGATTTGAATGTCCGACACCAATCATTTAGTATATAGTCACGAAGGATATGAATGTCCGACACCAATCATTAAGTATATATCTAGTCGTGAAGGATATGAAAGTCCGACACAAATCATCTAGTACCTAGCCATAGAGGGTCTGAATGTCCGAAACAAATCCTTTAGTATCTAGCTATATATAGTCATGGAGGATCTAAATGTCAAACACCAATCATTTAGTATCTAGTCATGAAGATCTCAATGTCCAACACCAATAATTTAGTATCTAGCAGTAGAGGATCTGAATGTCGACACCCATCATTTAGTATCTAGTCATGGAGGGTATAAATGTCTGACACCAATCATTTAGTATCTTGTCATGGAGGATCTGAATGTCTGACACCAATCATTTAGAATCTAGTCACGGAGGATCTGAAAGTCGATACCAATCATTTAGTATCTTGTCACAGAGGATATGAATGTCCGACACCCATCATTAAGTATCTAGTCACGGAGGCTATGATTGTCCAACACCAATCAATAAATATCTAGTCATGGAAGATCTGAATGTTCGACACCAATCAATCAATTAGTATCTTGTCATGGAGGATCTGAATGTCTGACACCACTCAATTAGTATCTTGTCATGGAGGATCTGAATGTCTGACACCAATCATTGAGTATCTAGTCATGGAGGATATGATTGTACGACAACCATCCTTTAGTATCTAGTCATGGAGGATATAAATGTTGGATACCTATCATTTAGTATCTAGTCACGGAAGATCTGAATGTCAGAAACAAATTATTTAGTATCTAGTCATGGAGGATTTAAATGTTCGACACCAATCATTTAGTATGTAGTCATGGAGGATCTGAATGTCTGACACCAATCATTTAGAATCTAGTCACGGAGGATCTGAAAGTCGATACCAATCATTTAGTATCTAGTCACAGAGGATATGAATGGCTGACACCAATCATTTAGTATCTTGTCACAGAGGATATGAATGTCCGAAACCAATCATTAAGTATCTAGTCACGGATATGAATGTCCCGACACCAATCAATAAATATCTAGTCATGGAAGATCTGAATGTCCGACACCAATCAATTAGTATCTAGTCATGGAGGATCTGAATGTCTGACACAAATCATTTAGTATCTAGTCACGGAGGATCTTGAATGTCTGACACCAATCATTTAGTATCTAGTCACAGAGGATATGAATGTCTGACACCAATCATTAAGTATCTAGTCACGGAGGCTATGATTGTCCAACACCAATCAATAAATATCTAGTCATGGAAGATCTGAATGTCAGACACCAATCATTTAGTATCTAGTCACAGAGGATATGAATGTCCGACACCAATCATTAAGTATATATCTAGTCGTGAAGGATATGAAAGTCCGACACAAATCATCTAGTACCTAGCCATAGAGGGTCTGAATGTCAGAAACAAATCCTTTAGTATCTAGCTATATATAGTCATGGAGGATCTAAATGTCAAACACCAATCATTTAGTATCTAGTAACGGAGGATATAAATGTCTGACGCCAATCATTTAGTATCTAGTCATGGGGGATATGAATGTCTGACAGCAATCTTTTAGTATCTAGTCATGGAGGATTTAAATGTTCGACACCAATCATTTAGTATGTAGTCATGGAGGATCTGAATGTCAGACACCAATCATTTAGTATCTAGTCACAGAGGATATGAATGGCTGACACCAATCATTTAGTATCTAGTCATGAAGATCTCAATGTCCAACACCAATAATTTAGTATCTAGCAGTAGAGGATCTGAATGTCGACACCCATCATTTAGTATCTAGTCATGGAGGCTCTGAATGTCCGACACCAATCATTAAGTATATATCTAGTCGTGAAGGATATGAAAGTCCGACACAAATCATCTAGTACCTAGCCATAGAGGGTCTGAATGTCCGAAACAAATCCTTTAGTATCTAGCTATATATAGTCATGGAGGATCTAAATGTCAAACACCAATCATTTAGTATCTAGTAACGGAGGATATAAATGTCTGACGCCAATCATTTAGTATCTAGTCATGAAGATCTCAATGTCCAACACCAATAATTTAGTATCTAGCAGTAGAGGATCTGAATGTCGACACCCATCATTTAGTATCTAGTCATGGAAGCTATGAATGTCTGACACGAATCATTTAGGATCTAGTCATGGAGGATCTGAATGTTCGACACCAATCAATCAATTAGTATCTTGTCATGGAGGATCTGAATGTCTGACACCACTCAATTAGTATCTTGTCATGGAGGATATGAATGTCTGACAGCAATCTTTTAGTATCTAGTCATGGAGGATCTGAATGTCTGACACCAATCAATTAGTATCTTGTCATGGAGGATCTGAATGTCTGACACCAATCATTTAGTATCTAGTCACGGAGGATATAAATGTCCGACACTTATCATTTAGTATCTAGTCATGGAGGATCTGAATGTCCGACACTTATCATTTAGTATCTAGTCATGGAGGATCTGAATGTCCGACACTTATCATTTAGTATCTAGTCACGGAGGATCTGAAAGTCGACACCAATCATTTAGTATCTAGTCATGGAGGATATGAATGTCTGACACCAATCATTTAGTATCTAGTCATGGAGGATCTGAATGTCCGACACCAATCATTAAGTATCTAGTCATGGAGGATCTGAATGTCCAACACCAATCATTTAGTATCTTNTAAGTATCTATACATGGAGGATCTGAATGTCCGACACCAATCATTTAGTATCTAGTCATGGAGGATAAGAATGTCCAACACTAATCATTTAGTATCTAGTCATGGAGGATCTGAATGTCAGACACCAATCATTTAGTATCTAGTCATGGAGGATCTGAATATTCGACACTAATCATTAAGTATCAAGTCACGGAGGATTTGAATGTCCGACACCACGCATTAAGTATCTATACATGGAGGATCTGAATGTCCGACACCAATCATTTAGTATCTAGTCATGGAGGATAAGAATGTCCAACACTAATCATTTAGTATCTAGTCATGGAGGATCTGAATGTCAGACACCAATCATTTAGTATCTAGTCATGGAGGATAAGAATGTCCGACACTTATCATTTAGTATCTAGTCATGGAGGATCTGAATATTCGACACCAATCATTAAGTATCTAGTCATGGAGGATCTGAATCTCAGACACCAATCATTTAGTATCTTGTCATGGAGGATATGAATGTCAGACACCTATCATTTAGTATCTAGTCATGGAGGATCTACCAATCATTTAGTATCTAGTCATGGAGGATAAGAATGTCCGACACTTATCATTTAGTATCTAGTCATTGAGGATCTGAATGTCCCACACCAATCAATTAGTATCTAGTCACCGAGGATATGAATGTCTGACACCAATCATTTAGTATCTAGTCACGGAGGATCTGAAAGTCGACACAAATCATTTAGTATCTAGTCATGGAGGATCTGAATATTCGACACCAATCATTAAGTATCTAGTCATGGAGGATCTGAATGTCGAAAACAATCATTTAGTATCTAGTCATGGAGGATCTGAATATTCGACACCAATCATTAAGTATCTAGTCATGGAGGATATAAATGTCCGACACCAATCATTTAGTATCTAGTCACGGAGGATATAAATGTCCGACACTTATCATTTAGTATCTAGTCATTGAGGATCTGAATGTCCCACACCAATCAATTAGTATCTAGTCACCGAGGATATGAATGTCTGACACCAATCATTTAGTATCGAGTCATGGAGGATCTGAATGTCTGACACCAATTATTTAGTATCTAGTCATGGAGGATCTGAATGTCCCAAACCAATCAATTAGTATCTAGTCATGGAGGATCTGAATGTTCGACACCAATCATTTAGTATCTAGTCACGGAGGATATAAATGTCCGACACTAATCATTTAGCATCTAGTCATGGAGGATCTGAATGTCTGACACCAATTATTTAGTATCTAGTCATGGAGGATCTGAATGTCCGACCCCTATCATTTAGTATCTAGTCATGGAGGATATGATTGTCCGACACCAATCATTTAGTATCTTGTCATGGAGGATATGAATGTCAGACACCTATCATTTAGTATCTAGTCATGGAGGATCTACCAATCATTTAGTATCTAGTCATGGAGGATAAGAATGTCCAACACTAATCATTTAGTATCTAGTCATCGAGGATCTGAATGTCAGACACCAATCATTTAGTATCTAGTCACGGAGGATATAAATGTCCGACACCTATCATTTAGAATCTAGTCATGGAGGATCTGAATGTCCGACACCTATCATTTAGTATCTAGTCATGGAGGATCTGAATCTCAGACACCAATCATTTAGTATCTTGTCATGGAGGATATGAATGTCAGACACCTATCATTTAGTATCTAGTCATGGAGGATCTACCAATCATTTAGTATCTAGTCATGGAGGATTTGAATGTCCCACACCAATCAATTAGTATCTAGTCACCGAGGATATGAATGTCTGACACCAATCATTTAGTATCTAGTCACGGAGGATATAAATGTCCGACACCTATCATTTAGTATCTAGTCATGGAGGATCTGAATGTCCGACACCAATCATTTAGTATCTAGTCATGGGGAATCTGAATGTCCGACACCAATCTAAGTATCAAGTCACGGAGGATTTGAATGTCCGACACCACGCATTAAGTATCTATACATGGAGGATCTGAATGTCCGACACCAATCATTTAGTATCTAGTCATGGGGAATCTGAATGTCCGACACCAATCATTAAGTATTGAGAAAATTGAACAGATTCAGGTTTATTTGCATTTTTGAATCTATCATTGCAATATTTTATGACTTACTTGCTTTGTGGCAGATGGAGGAAATGGAAACCCTGCATGACTCCTACCCACACGTACACGGGTACTGACGATCATATTACCCTCAGGATCAAGATTTCCCAAGTCAAGTTTAGACATATCTCCAAAAAATGGTTCAGGGTGCTCCACTTTAGCAACTTTATGGTAATCCATAATGACTGCATCGAGGACTGGGGCAAAAGTATCGTAACCCTCGGGGTCGCAAGCATAGATACCGACGCCACTGTCCAAGTTGTTGCATCCTGGTTAAACATAATTTGAAATTTTTTGTACTACGATAAAACTGTTCAAAATTAAACATTGTCAAATGGGGTTGCTTAAAAACTTTAAAACAAGCAAATTCGTGGAATTTATATCCCCCCGCTTGCAGGACATATTGTAGGTTAACATTATTGAGGTTAGGTTTAAACATGTGAGTATCGTGCTGTTGAGACATAATGTATAGCTTGAAACTTGAAGAAAAAAAAAGCCCTATACCTCATTGATTATCTGAAAATATGCACAAATCACATCGATTGGCCATTACAGATGTACCCCAGACTGCACCCATAGTCGCAAAGATGCATCAGAAAAGGACCGCATTGCCATAGTACACCTACAAAGTACCAACTAAATTTGAGTGAAATTGAGCAATTTCTTAATTGCAGCCAATCAGAATCCTCTGTGTTGTTGCTATGGCAACAGAACGTATGTGATTGAATGTGCAGTCCCCTAATACCCCTATATACCAAATTTCATCGAATTCAAACAATATTTAAATTGCGACTAATTAGAACCCTCCGTGTGGTTGCTATGGTAACAAAACCTATGCGGTTAAATTAGCAGTCCCTCAATATCCCTATATACCAATTTTCTTCAAAATCGAACAATATCTAAATTTCGACCAATCAGAAGCCTCCGTGTGGTTGCTATGGTAAAGAAACTAATGCTGTTTTATTTGCAGTCCCCTAATGTCCCTATATACAAATTTTCATCAAAATTTAACAATATCTAAATTTCGACCAATCAGAAGTCTCTGTGTGGTTGCTATGGCAACGAAACCAATGCGGTTGAATTCGCAATTCCCCAATATCCCTATATACCAATTTTCATCAAAACCGAACCAAGTTTGTGTAGAAAATCGGTTAACATTAGTTACAGTTATTGCACAGAAACAAAACCCAGCAGATAATTACGTTTTTCATTATCGAACTTGGCCATGCCCTTAAGGCATTTAACCCTGTGACCAAGTTTGAAGAAAATTGGTTAATAATTGTTGTAGTTATTGCACGGAAACGAAGCATGATAGACAGACGGACAGACCCATATTAATATCCCCTGTTTCGCTGAAAGCGGGAGATTTAAAAAAAAAAATACTTCCTGTAAATCAAAAAATAATTTAAATTGAGCAATCAAATTTAAATAATCCTACCTGAAAGCAAAACAGTAACAAGCACGCTGGACATGACAGTCACCTTAGTTGTAAATAGTTGTTTGCTGTAGCGATGTCATTTCAAAATAGTCATGCATACAAAGAAAGATATATAGTTAGGTTATGCAACTAGAATAGATATGTTACGCAAATAAGGCAACTGTAGGTTCTTTAACAAACCAGAACACCGACAGGTTTAGAAAGGGCCTGCCACATGCCCGACAGTACTAGAACTCCCTGGTCTATTTTGATAGCATGCGCAGTAACCTTGACCTTCAAAAAACTCTTTTTAAAGTCCTATTACACAGCTACACATCAGTGTACCTGTACATTGTGTATCACCATGTCAACTTTAAATAAGATCAGTCTTTTGGATTCCGAGATAAAAATTGTTCCCCTCATAGTCTATTCTTAGTAACAATATATAAACTTTATTTATTTTACAACAATTATGAAACAAGTTATTTCAACTTATATTAATCACTCTTGTTGGCCCAGATGTTAGCGAGTGGGGGGGTCTTAGTGTGGGTAGAAACCAGAGTACCTGGAGAAAACCTGGAGAAAACCCACGTGGTCGGGCAGGTGACCCAAACGTTTTCACATCCGATCAGGGAATGTAACTCTGGCCGCCTTGGTGAAAGGCAAGTGCGCTATCCACTGCACCATCCGACCACTAGTGCTTGGTCACTGTTACTATTTTTAGTAATGATGGCCTTGACCTTAGAAACTTTTTAAATCCCAATCATCATATACACACATGTATACAAGTTAAATAATATATATATACAAGGGGATTAGGCACAAGTTATCAAACTTTTATTAAGCCTTTTCCCAATAACATTTTTTACATGTGGTACTTGTATATCTAAAAGATTACAAATTTCCACAAAACGATCTGTAGTGTATGTACATAAGTAGTCATCAGACTGCATAGGACTTTGGGTTTCTGTGGAATTTTTCAGTTTGTGCGAGAAAACTAAGTTGAAAACTAAGAGGGGTAAGTTTGCCGTTGCACTCCTGTCTATTTTCTAAGCATATTATAGGTAATTTTTTTGTATTACTGTTATCATATACATACTAAATTTGAACGAAATTGAACAATAACAGAGTTTTGACCAATCAGTAACCAGTATATGGCAGCCATTTTGTCTAATTAGAAAACGGATGGCATGGTTGAGTTCGCAGTACCATCATACACCTACATGCCAAATTTGGAATGCATTGAAAAATATCTATAAAACGTAAAATGGGATCTACAGGTGACATTGGCTATCTTTGGAAAGCGGAAGAAGAAGAAAGAATAATAATAATAGGCGAAGTTTGGGAGCCTTTATTATAAGAGAGAAAGCGAGCTACTTGCAGCAGACTAGCGTAATTATTTGTGTTCACAATCAACAACATGTTAAAGAATGTAATTTTATTCAAGGTCATGTTTGCCGATCCGACACATTCGTCACCTCGACATATCACACCGTGTTTTGACAGGGTCTCGATTTTCTTACTATTAAATTCTCATACCATCATAATAATTTAAGTTTGAATTATTTCGTACCTTAGACAAAAATCAGTCGCATTTCTCTTATATTTTCACCGTTAGGACCCTGCACCCAGAACCCAGCGAATGGTGTCCCGAGTCCCGATTTATACCATCAAACTATAGCTATAGCTACCATCTCATGTTTATCATTTCAACACAGCTTGAATTATTTTCTACCAAAAATAAAATATCTATATAAGTGTTATTTCCCTATATAAAGTACAGTGAGCAGTGTCACCAAGAGGTAATGAACTTAACATTTTTGATGAATCACCTAAGGCCTTTATCGCCATACAAGTGCTTCATTCCAACATTTCAGAGTGAATTGGTTTGTGTTAACATCCTGGTAACAGTTATGGCCATTAAAGGATTAGCCAGATTTTGATGGTGGTGAAAAACTGGACTACCTCGTCTAGAGGGAAAAGACACCGACCTGTACCTGGCGACTGATGCCGAATGTCCCACGTAAACAATGAACACACGACTCGACCTGTGGCCAGTACCTGGCGACTGATGCTTTTGGAAAGGGAAAATAATTTGATTACGAATGGATGATGACAAAAGACAATTGCAATAGTCACTCAAGACTGTCTCAGATGACTTCAAAAATGTTATCAGAAATGTTCAGTAATCAATTACAACATAATATGATCATAAATTTAGAAAATATTTTCTGCAAATCTCATTGGCCTTCATTAAATGTTTAACAGACGCAGAAGGCCTATCAATGAAACTAGTTTTTTTCCATAAAGCTTTATATAGACACTTATTTCAATCACCCATTAATTTGGCTGGAATCAGCCCAGTAGATTTGGAGGAGAGGTCACCGATAGTAGAATGTGGGAGGAAACCCGAGTACCCGAGAACACCTATGTAATAGGACCTGTGACCCCATACATTTACATTGATTGGGGAATCAAATCCCAGCCATCTAGATGAACAGGGAGTGTGCTATCCATTGCATCACCCAAGCACTCTCAGTTTGGTTGAAATCGGCCAAATATTTTGGAAAGATGATATTTTTTTTATTTAAAGCTAATCAGCCTATTTGACCCTTTTGACCCTCGGGTCGATCAGTCTCTTTGTGCAACATTGGATCCAAATTACCTAAGGATGCTACCACCAAAAAATTGTTCAATTCTGCTCGTAGTTTGGGAGATGTCATTCAATAAAAGAATTGATGGACAGACAAAGCCACAATGCAGCTAATAATACCAGGACTTCATTATAAACACTAACTTCGGAATTCTTGGTACAGACGTCACATGCATTCCAAATTATATTTGAATCCATCAATTTCTGATGGATCAGAAACTACTAAAATGTTGACACACGAAAAACTTTCAGTCAAAATGTCATCAAAATGTTTCTACCAAATCAAAAGGTGAAATCCAATATTCCATTTCTATTTAGGAAAATGAAAACCCAAGAGCATTCAACCATAATATTCAAAGGAATCTTGCAAATATGAGACAGTCTTAAAAAGTGGAGGGAATTCTAACCTGCAGGAGAGACAATGCCTCATATGAAGGTTGATTGCCAACCCAAGCTATCTTCAGAACTGAAGCCAACTCGACAGTATCACACAATAAATAAACTAGATTTTACTACAATTATATCAAATAAAATGTACTTTAATTCAAAATTAGGGCCCAGGCTTTCGAGAACATCATGTCACATTTTACTGTATACAGACATAGAATATATATGTTAAATCATTGAATTGATACTCAGCTTTTATCATATTTTGAAACCTTTTCACATATCTAAGGGGAATAACTCTAACAGGCTTGTAAGAGGAAAAGACTAAAAATATGAAACATCCTCATGCAGTTACCATTGTTAAGAAAATAACATCCAATAAGTAAATTCCACACACTTGAAAATCAACGTAACAAACTAATCCGTCCGTTGTCTTCAAAGAAATACAATCGATATTTTTTTCTATAATTTACACTTGCATTTAATTTCTAAAATATAAACCAACACAATTCTTTGGAAAACTATAAAGTCCTGGTTATTTTCCTATAAAAGGACGGTACGCTTATACCAGTCCTTGTGCAATGCTAACACCACACCATAATTCCAAATTTGTAAAACACCGCACTCACACGCGCGCACGTAATGCACGTTCCTCACCTGACTGGATACAATCCCCAAGGTCACCGCCGATGCTCGTTTTTAAATCCTTCAGAGCATCATACCTCTCCTTAGTTAGATGCTTTTTCAATAAAGATTTACAACCTTCAGCTTTGGACAGTTTTTCCCATAAGTCAGCGACGGGAACTTTCTTGAATTCTACCTCTGCCATTTTCGTTTTTTGTGTGATTTGCTGCTGTTCCGAGATGAGCTGAGCAGTTTGTGTGTTTAGCTGGTCGAGGTACCTCCGATACATGGTACAGCCTCTCGTTTGCTTTTATACAACCGTCGCTCTGGCAAATGGGAAATCTCTCCTTTGATTGGTTACGCTCCTAGCAACGTCAGGAGATTAGCTCGGTGAAAGCGGGCAGTGCGCTTATATACTTAGAACAGGCTAGGTTGGCGAGGGCAACACACGGGAAACTCGTCCCTACCTGAATGACGACTTGATATATACCGGGCCGTGAAAATATAACACAAAGCAACTTCATTGATCTCAATGGATTTGTTGATATTGAATGAATTTACTTTACTTATTAGTCTGTCCACCCGTGTATTGTGTACTCGTACCTGTACGTCTATGTTAACCTAAGGTGTAGATTGATTTACTGGACAGTCCGGCAGGCATTTAAAACCAGTAGTATATATATACGTCTATGTTAACCTAAGGTGTAGGCATATAAAACCAGTAGTATATATATATACGGCTATGTTAACCTAAGGTGTATATTGATTTACTGGACAGTCCGGCAGGCATATATATATATATATACGTCTATTACTGGACAAGCGCAAAAGTGATTTCTCATAGATAGTTTACCTGGGATCATAAACTATTCAGGATCTTGTGAAAATCACATGCTATTGAAACATCTTCTCCGGATAATCCCCGATACGCGTAGTTGTGTTTCCGCAATATTTTACACCAAATGCAATGATTTGTTGCAGATATTCAATATACATGCCTTTTTAAGGCCGATTATGGGCCAATTCCCGTCTCTAATTTTGGCGTTATTTCACCATTTCAGGTAAAGTTTCCCCCACATGTAACTTAAATACTACCACATTAATATCTGTCATGGTTCTATTGTATTTCTGTTTTCCGTCAGCTCGACAACCGAGTGAGTGTCCGTACAGTTAAATGAGAAATACTGATCTTAAAACACAAAATCCAAAACCAATGGTAGTTTTAAAAGCATTCAAACATCTGCTATAGTTTAAACAAATCATGTAATATTTCACAAAAATCACCAAAAACAGACATTATCAAAAGAAAGAAATATGAAAATCATAGCGCTAACGCAAACACCACAAAAAGACCTATAAGATGATTTCTAGAATTTTGTTTCAAACCATTTAGTTTGTAGGGGAAATAAGCATTACTCTCATTACTCAGTAACCTGATATTCCCCCAACATTTCCCCCTTTTTCATAAGAATTCGAAATATACTGAACAAAGAAATATAAAATAAATAAAGTTTCTGCACCGGATTTAATGTCATTAGTCCCCCTCAGCTTACAGGGGAGGGGACGGGGGTATAGGTTTGTACTCCGTCCGTCCCAGGGAGGGGGTATAGGTTTGTACTCCGTCTGTCCCGGGGAGGGGGTATAGGTTTGTACTCCGTCCGTTCTGGGAGGGGGGTATAGGTTTGTACTCCGTCCCCCGGGGAGGGGGTATAGGTTTGTACTCCGTCCGTCCAGGGGATGGGAGGGGGTAAAGGTTTGTACTCCGTCCGTCCCGGGGAGGGGGGTATAGGTTTGTACTCCGTCCATCCCGGGGAGGGGGGTATAGGTTTGTGCTCCGTCCCGGGGAGGGGGTATAGGTTTGTACTCCGTCCGTCGCGGGGAAGGGGGTATAGGTTGGTACTCCGTCCGTCCCGGGGAGGGGAGGGGGTATAGGTTTGTACTCCGTCCGTCCCCAAAAGTTCGTTCAGGGCATATCTTCCATATCTTTTCAACTGGAATTACCGGTTTGATATGCAAGCATCCTCGATAATCCAAAACTTTCTCTCCCTGCCCTAAAATATCACAAATGGTTCGGCTTACTTTTCCTTACTTATAAAATAAAATATAAAAGGAGATAGTTATTTCGGACTACAGGAAATCCATAATCTACCCGGACTAATTAGAATCGAGCCTGTATGATATCCGATACCCCTCCCCACCACTCATTACCTCTGCTGTATAACTGTAGATCATATTCTGTACCAGACTGACTTCGCGGTGATCATGAATGAAAATATCCTATCTACGTCATTAATATGACCAAACCGATACAATTTGTTGGTCTACCTATCGTGTTACGTACGTGTATATGATATACCCGTGATATTGTCCCGTAATATTATATTTTAGTTCAATAATCACACGCTCAATACAAGGACACTGGTTCATAATATCTATGAATTGTGTGTACCATTATTTTAAGATTGGTCTCAAGTATCCCCTACACCCAACTCCATAATTTCCACGTGTTCAGCACGCTTCTGTCTACTTATCAAAAAAATGATCTTTTAGTACGATATAAAGATATTGCTTGATTTGATGCGTTTAATTTTTTCTCCTGTATTGTTTTGAAATTCAGTGATATACAAATCCGGATTGAGCGTATTGTGAATCTCCGAACGGTTAATCTTGTACATTTTTTTCTCTAAATTGTGTTGAAATTCTTAGGAGAAAAATGTTGTTTTTTCAGCTAACCCTTTGAAGTTCGTGATGCTACTTTTTAAGTACGTGACAAAAGCCGTTTCCCCTAAGGTACATCAGTTGACTTGACTCAATGTGTGTAGTTCGTACTATACCAATTACAGTTGTATATATCATATATTTAATACGTTCATTATTGATTAGGTTGTAAATCATGTGGTTTTAGTCATTACACATATGAAAAAGGCAATAACATTGGGACAATGCGTCTGTTTATAATATGTTAAGACTTGAAACGGACACAATGACGAACATGTTTAAATGTATAACAGAGAAACTTGTATTGGCGGACTGCGACACCTGTGTTGTCGGACGGCTTTTGTAGCTATGGGTGGGGTCGGGTGGAGGTTTTGTCTCGCTCACATGTTCATGTATATAGCTATTACCTGTTTCCGTGACTTGCTGGTCACCGTGTTATGGATTGACAACTGTATGGACGGATGGCTATTCTCAAACAATCCGATATGCTTACGAGCTCGCCCACAGGACATTTCTTGTGTCTTTAGCTCTTTGACAATCTTCAGATCTCACACTTTGATAGCCATAGAAAAATATAATACCAAATACAATTTTATCGATAAGTCATGCGCAGACACTTCTTTTGAATTTGGCCTAACCAAATACCTGATAAAAACTCCACTGTATCGAAAAGTACAGAATGGTTGATAGACTGACTATAGAAATTGGTAAGGCACCGCGCCAACATTCATTTGTCAAGCTGCTAAAGGTTGGCGATTAATAATGTATGGAGTCCATGTATATATCGAACTTTCCAAGTGTGGAGCGGTCTAGTGTGTTCTTTACCTAGGATACGGCTTTGACTGCCAAACATCAGACAGTATGGTTTAAACACACGGTGACATATAGGGGAGCGGACACAGTCTACACTCAGATTTCACAGGAAGAAAGTTACAAAATATAGAGAAAAGAAAACGTTGTATGATTTGGACAAAATACCTTAAAAGCATGAACTGAAATTAGTGTTTCTTTACATGAGGAAATAGATCTGTGAATTGGAGTGAACAATTGCAATAGTGTCGGAGCAAGAACGCTTATAAAATGGTGTACAATTATACAAAGCCTCGGGCCCCTATAGCGGCCATGTACAGTAGCCCGGGACCCTGCTACGCCCTCCCGGGGATCATTGGTGGACGGAATCACGACCCCCGGAGTGTCCACCATAGAGGATCATCGTATTCTTTTGGTATTCGTCACGGAAAGTTCAAGGATGACTGCAGTCCTGGTCCCTGTTATTTCCTCACCAAGTATTACCGTGACGGCAAGGACGGCACCCCACAGTACTCTGTGTACGGTCGCCAGAAGGAACTCACCACCTTCAGTGTCCCTGGGCCAGGAGCGTATAGCCCGGAACAAGTCGGACCCACCGCCCACTTCCGTGCTGCTTCGTACAGCTTCGGGACCCGACATCGGAACCGGAGGACAGATAACGTGCCTGCTCCAAACAATTATTCCTTACCAGCCATGACGGGGAAGACAATACAAAGCGGCACGAAGCAGGCACCGATTTACTCGATGAAGCCCCGACAAACCCGGGGACACTTTAGCGAGGACTTAGCCAAGGCCCCCGGTCCAGGGACCTACAACACTATCGAACCCGGTATGTACAAAAATAGGGCCCCAATATACAGTATGACAGCACGCAATGCCATGCCTGGGGATAGCACACAGAAACCCGGCCCCGGGGCTCACTCTCCTGAGGTGGTCAGGATCAACAAGCGGGCAGCTCCAAACTTCAGCTTTGGGATTCACCACTCCCCCTACATTGCACCCCTCATTGTTGAGGCGGAGTAGACGTCAAGTGACTACTGTTCTGAAGACATTGGTAGTGATATTATTACACAGAATGTATATTGTGTACTTTGTCATCAGTTCATGTCGCGTGGAAAATCCATGAAACCAAGTATCAGTATCCGTAAAAACCATATGACGGACAATCGCGTAGGAAACACACGTTGTACAACTAAGGACTCGATATCAACATTTAATTCATGACGTGTTATATATAGTGCCTTGTCTTTAGAATGAGACTGTAGGTACTTCAACTGTTATATGTTTTTAATAGTTTTGGTTTGAAACATGCCAGGATCTTCACTACGAGTCTTTCTTATAACAGGATGCTGATCGTTACCGTATATCTATAAGGACGGTGAGTTGTGTTAATTGGTCAAGTTATGACGGTCCAGTCTGACCGATGTGGTATCTTGTTACGCCTGAAAGTGACGTGGAGTACTTATTTATTGCTGATTTCTATTTGATTTTTAGATGTATGTAATTCAGTTATGTGTCCAGTTCTTTATTCTGTTCACAATAAATTGCTCAATGTCAAACATAACAGTTCATTGTGTTTATTTTTTACATTGTTTATGGATGTTGGCAATGTCTTACTATCTTACACCGGAAGACCGTTGTTATGCTAGCTGATATTGAATTACTTTGAAATATAAAGTGAACAGAAATTTAATTTTGATGTTTAGTAAAAGGTTTTGGACTCAACAACACATGTTTGTTTCCTAGATTCTTTAATTCACTACTGACCTATATCACGAGAGAAAGGAACCTACGAACACACTTTTTTGTAGTACAAATAGTCTTGACAACAATTCGAGGATGCTCCGAGAACGGTTCCTAAACTTGCCTTATGACAAGAAAAGGGGTTTCGCGCAAATCTGCGGACACGTTTTATCGTCTTCTTGGCTTGCTCTAATCGGAGTCTGGCAATAATATACAGATAATGACAAAAACTGGGGCTGATCTATAAACATTGTATGATACCGGCAAAGGTTACTCGCATACAGGTTACCCACAAACCCGTATGTTACCCGCAGACAGGTTACCCACATACTTGTGTGTTACCCACGGGCAGGTTACCCACATACTCGTTTGTTACCCGCAGACAGGTTACCCACATACTCGTGTGTTACCCATGTACATGTTACCCACATACTCGTATGTTACCCGCAGACAGGTTACCCACATACCCGTGTGTTACCCGCAGACAGGTTTCCCACATACCCGTATGTTACCCACGGACAGGTTACCCACATACTCGTTTGTAAACCCGCAGACAGGTTAACCACGTACCCGTGTGCTACCCACAGACAGGTTACCCACATACCCCTGTGTTACCCGCAGGCAGGTTACCCGCATACTCGTTTGTTACCTGCAGACAGGTTACCCACATAACCGTGTGTTACCCGCAGACAGGTTACCCACATACCCGTATGTTACCACCGGACAGGTTACCCACATACTCGTTTGTTACCCGCAGGCAGATTACCCACATACTCGTTTGTTACTCGAAGGCAGGTTACTCACATACTCGTTTGTTACCCGCAGACAGGTTACCCACATACTCTTGTGTTACCCGCAGACAGGTTACCCACATACTCGTTTGTTACCCGCAGACAGGTTACCTACATACCCGTGTGTTACCCGCAGGCAGGTTACCCACATACTCGTTTGTTTCCCGCAGACAGGTTACCCACGTACCCGTGTGTTACCCGCAGACAGGTTTCCCACATACCCGTATGTTACCCACGGACAGGTTACCCACATACTAGTTTGTTACCCACAGCCAGGTTCCCCACATACTCGTTTGTTCCCCGCAGACAGGTTACCCACGTACACGTGTGTTACCCGCAGACAGGGTACCCACATACTCGTGTGTTACCCGTGTACATGTTACCCACATACTCGTATGTTACCCGCAGACAGGTTTCCCACATACCCGTATGTTACCCACGGACAGGTTCCCCACATACTCGTTTGTTCCCCGCAGACAGGTTACCTACATACTCGTTTGTTAACAGCAGACAGGTTACCCACATAATCGTTTGTAAACCCGCAGACAGGTTAACCACGTACCCGTGTGCTACCCGCAGACAGGTTACCCGCATACCAGTTTGTTACCCGCAGACAGGTTTCCCACATACCCGTATGTTACCCACGGACAGGTTACCCACATACTTGGTTGTTACCCACAGACAGGTTACCCGCATACCAGTTTGTTACCCGCAGACAGGTTATCCACATACCCCTGAGTTACCCACAGACAGGCTACCCACATACTCGTGTGTTACCCGTGTACATGTTACCCACATACTCGTATGTTACCCGCAGACAGGTTTCCCACATACTCTTGTGTTACCCTCAGACAGGTTACCCACATACCCCTGTGTTACCCGCAGGCAGGGTACCCACATACTCGTTTGTTTCCCGCAGACAGGTTACCCACATACACGTTTGTTACCCGCAGACAGGGTACCCACATACTCTGTTACCCACAGACAGGTTACCCACATACACGTTTGTTACCCGCAGACAGGGTACCCACATACTCTGTTACCCACAGACAGGTTACACACATACTCGTTTGTTACCCGCAGACAGGTTACCCACATACTTGTTTGTTACCCACAGACAGGTTACCCACATACTCGTTTGTTACCCGCAGACAGGTTACCCACATACTCGTTTGTAAACCCGCAGACAGGTTACCCACGTACACGTGTGCTACCCGCAGACAGGTTACCCACATACCCCTGTGTAACCCGCAGGCAGGTTACCCGCTTACTCGTTTGTTACCTGCAGACAGATTACCCACATACTCGTTTGTTACCTGCAGACAGGTTATTCACATAACCGTGTGTTACCCGCAGACAGGTTGCCCACATACCCGTATGACAGGTTACAACACTCGTTTGTTACCCGCATTTGTTACCTGCAGACAGATTACCCACATACTCGTTTGTAAACCCGCAGACAGGTTACCCACATGCTCGTTTGTTACTCGAAGGCAGGTTACTCACATACCCGTGTGTTACCTGCAGACAGATTACCCACATACTCGTTTGTACCCGCAGGCAGGTTACCCACATACTCATTGTTACCCGCAGGCAGGTTACCCACATACTCGTTTGTTACCCGCAGACAGGTTACCTACATACTCGTTTGTTACCCGCAGACAGGTTACCCACATACTCGTTTGTTACCCGCAGACAGGTTTGCCACATACTCGTTTGTTACCCGCAGACAGGTTTCCCACTTACTCGTTTGTTACCCGCAGACAGGTTACCCACGTACCCCTGTGTTACCCGCAGACAGGTTACCCACATACCCATGTGTTACCCGCAGACAGGCTACCCACATACTCGTTTGTTACCCGCAGACAGGTTTCCCGCTTACTCGTTTGTTTCCCGCAGACAGGTTACCCACGTACCCCTGTGTTACCCGCAGACAGGTTACCCACATACTCTTGTGTTACCCGCAGACAGGTTACCCCCATACTCGTTTGTTACCCGCAGACAGGTTTCCCACTTACTCGTTTGTTACCCGCAGACAGGTTTCCCACTTACTCGTTTGTTACCCGCAGACAGGTTTCCCACTTACTCGTTTGTTACCCGCAGACAGGTTACCCAAGGTTACCCACATACTCGTTTGTTACCCGCAGGCAGGTTACCCACATACTCATTTGTTACCCGCAGGCAGGTTTCCCACATACTCGTTTGTTACCCGCAGACAGGTTACCTACATACTCGTTTGTTACCCGCAGACAGGTTACCCACATACTCGTTTGTTATCCGCAGACAGGTAACCCACATACTCGTTTGTTACCCGCAGACAGGTTTCCCACATACTCGATTGTTACCCGCAGACAGGTAACCCACGTACCCGTGTGTTACCCGCAGACAGGTTACCCACATACCCATGTGTTACCCGCAGACAGGCTACCCACATACTCGTTTGTTACCTACAGACAGATTACCCACATACTCTTGTGTTACCCGCAGACAGGTTACCCACATACCCGTTTGTTACCCACGGACAAGTTACCCACATACCCGTTTGTTACCCGCAGACAGGTTACCCACATACCCCTGTGTTACCCGCAGACAGGCTACCCACATACTCGTTTGTTACCTACAGACAGATTACCCACATACTCGTTTGTTACCTGCAGACAGGTTACCCACATACCCGTGTGTTACCCGCAGACAGGTTATCCTCATACCCGTATGCTACCCGCAGACAGGTTACCCACATACTCTTGTGTTACCCGCAGACAGGTTACCTACATACTCGTTTGTTACCCGCAGACAGGTTACCCACATACTCGTTTGTTACTCGAGGGCAGGTTACTCACATACCCGTGTGTTACCTGCAGACAGGTTACCCACATACTCGTTTGTTACCCGCAGGCAGGTCACCCACATACTCATTTGTTACCCGCAGGCAGGTTACCCACATACTCGTTTGTTACCCGCAGACAGGTTACCTACATACTCGTTTGTTAACAGCAGACAGGTTACCCACATACTCGTTTGTTACCCGCAGACAGGTTACTCACATACTCGTTTGTTACCCGCAGACAGGTTTTCCACATACTCGTTTGTTACCCGCAGACAGGTTACCCACGTACCCGTGTGTTACCCGCAGACAGGTTATCCACATACCCCTGTGTTACCCACAGACAGGCTACCCACATACTCGTTTGTTACCCGCAGACAGGTTACCCACGTACCCGTGTGTTACCCGCAGACAGGTTACCCACATAATCATGTGTAACCCGCAGACAGGTTACCCACATACCCGTGTGCTACCTGCAGGCAGGTTACCCACATACTCGTTTGTTACCTGCAGACAGGTAACCCACATACCCGTGTGTTACCCGCAGACAGGTTATCCACATACCCGTATGTTACCCACGGACAGGTTACCCACATACTCGTATGTTACCCGCAGACAGGTTACCCACATACCCATATGTTACCCACGGACAGGTTGCCCACATACCCGTATGTTACCCACGGACAGGTTACCCACAGGCAGGTTACCCACATACTCCTTTGTTACCCGCAGGCAGGTTACCCACATACCCGTGTGTTACCCGCAGACAGGTTGCCCACATACTCGTTTGTTACCCGCAGACAGGTAACCGACACACCCGTGTGTTACCCGCAGACAGGTTGCCCACATACTCGTTTGTTACCCGCAGACAGGTTACCCACATACCCGTATGTTACCCACGGACAGGTTCCCCACAGGCAGGTTACCCACATACTCCTTTGTTACCCGCAGGCAGGTTACCCACATGCCCGTGTGTTACCCGCAGACAGGTTGCCCTCATACTCGTTTGTTACCCGCAGACAGGTAACCCACACACCCGGGTGTTACCCGCAGACAGGTTGCCCACATACTCGTTTATTACCCGCAGACAGGTTACCCACATACTCGTGTGTTACCCGCAGACAGGTTACTCACATACTCGTTTGTTACCCGCAGACAGGGTACCCACATACCCGTGTGTTATCCGCAGACAGGTTACCCACATACCCATGTTACCTACGATGTGAGTTTGTGCATATATCACCATTAGTACAAGCATTTATCAATAAAATCTAAAAGGTAAGCTCCATGATTAATCACAGATATCGATTTTGGTCCCTGTTTGACGACAATGCCTGAGAACCCGTTATATATGTGTTTCTATTAGTTTCGACTCACTCACGTGATGTGCCCGAAATATTATTTAGAGTATTTTGCTATTTGCAATCAAAGACATTTGCAAACTTGATTTCAAGGAATGTTTCCCTTTATTTCTGTTACTATTCCCTCATCATGAAAAAATGTATTCATACCAATCAACGGTATCATTTCAATAACAGCTAATAACTTAGTGACATCTTTTCAACAGAACATGTCCATTGCGAAGCTGTAATTTACCTACGCAGGAATAGTTTAAATATCCTTCATATGTTTGGTAAAATGTCTGTTGAGATATCGTCTAAATATTTCCGATACTCCTGTTTCTGCACTGTCTTCATAGCAACATAAGCACGCGAGTTGTTTAACAATTCGATCCCATATATTGTTACAGTAAGCATACCTACTACAATGACTTACTACGATACTCTGCGCAGTAAACTAGGACAATGAGTTGATTCGATTGTAATGCCAGATTTGGACCCAACATATTGTGCGATTGACGACACATTTGATCTCACAAACTGCTTACGTCTTTAACAAAAAACGGAGACCTATATTAGCTGTATACGTCTCAGCAAAAACTCATTAGTTTCTTCACATATTAACATTTAACAGGTGTTATTGGCCATAACCACTGTCTTCGCACGGCTATCAACACCGACGCTATCTTCGTTATCCTGATGTATATTCCTCCGCGACAATGTCAATGTTTAAATGTCCATTATATATCAATAAGAGTTCAAACGTGTGCTCGCTGACATGTGAAATGAACCATGGCTACCTGTGTAGTACCTATGAAAAGACATACCTATGTACATAGGTGGGACATTTAATGGCCGGTATTGGATGACAACAACTCCTGTTAAGAGACAGTATTTCGAGTCACTACATGCAGCCTACACGAATAAATTTACACAATATATTAGTAGTCACTCGTACACGTAACACAGATGAACATCAATAGCAACTGTTGTTTTGATTGAGACCCGCCGTGTTTACAGTGTTGGTAAGAGTGCTTTCCGTGCTAAACACCTGTAAAGTTGGACGTACTCTACTGTGTTCATGAGATTGAACGGCAACCAAGGATATTATAAACCTGGACATTCCATACATGTGTTTACCTCAAGTACTAGTGGAGATGTACTGATTCTTCAACACGAGATACAGACCTCATTGTAAAGATGGCGTATCGTCATACCCGACCTCGTGCCCCCATAGCAGCTTCCTTCTCAAGTCCCGGGCCCGTTTACGGATTACCCGGCCTGGTGGGACAGAAATCCCATGACCCACGGAGCGTTCATGTGATGAAACCCGCCCATACATTTGGACATCGTGTGGGACGGAACCAGAAGGACCGTAGTCCGGGGCCAAGTAAGTACTTCCCAAATGCAAAGTTGTCCCGTAGGGGAATTGATGGGACTCCGAAGTATTCTATGAGTGGACGTCATCCTTCTAAGTCTAAACACGGCAGTCCCGGCCCAGGGGCGTACAACCCAGGTGGGTCAAAGTCAAACCCTAGAAATGCCTTCAGCTTTGGTGGTCGTCACCGGAGCAGGAAAACCGGCCAGACACCCGCGCCTAACACTTATAAAGTCCCCGGGTGTATCGGTAAGACCGTACAGAGCGGTAAGAGACAGGCCCCTATGCACAGTTTAGGCACTAGACGAGCATTGGCCGCAGATCACGGCAAAGCACCGGGGCCAGGAACTTACGGACTCACCAAGTCAGAAGTGTACAACCCCCGACCCCCGGCCTACAGCATTCGACCACGATACGGAAGCATAGGAGACAAGTCTAGAAATCCCGGTCCTGCGGCATACCTACCCAACAGACAGACCCGAGGGTCGGGATGTAGCTTTGGTATGCGACATTCGAACTATACTACACTTCTCATCGCGAGTTAAAAGTGTATGTGATGTTCAAATTTCTAAAGTACGATTGCTAAGATTTAGAGGGACCTTAGTAAACTTCGCATGTTGACATCAATAAAGTTGTCACTACACTACAGTGCGAAATGTCATGCCAACGAAACATCACTGGAAATAACGAGGTTGTAAAATGGGAATAACTTAAAACATCTGGACTTCTTAATTACAGGGAGTCTTTCACCGGAAGTCACTTTAAAATGTGATTGGTGAATTTAACAAAGATTTGTGGTGTAGGCCGAAATTGAATTGTTGGTGCTGCTGGAGAAGGAGATGAGAAGTACTATCAATGTTATAGTTTATGTAATCCTGATTCTGTTTAGTGTAGTAAAGGAAGAGAGTAGATTATTATTCAACCGGAAATAGTCAATGTACGCATGCGTATGCGGGAACGGAAGGACATGACTTGTGTGGAGTTTATGCCTCAAATAAGTGGACTTCGCTGTGATATAAAACTGTGATATGACTATATCAAATGTAAACAGAGGTGTATCGCCATACGTGCGTGTCGACACACGGAAGACACAACACGTTGACTTGTGGCGAGGACTCGGTTAACAATGGCGCTGCACGTTAGCCGGGGTCAGCTCGGTGTTACGGTTAGGGAAACAGGCCCAGTAGTGCTTATACTCATTATCATATTTACATGTCCTAACATATATTATCGCTTTAGCTTATAGTATACAGATATTGTTGCCATGACATTCTATGTAAGACATGTTTATTAATTTTGTCCATTTTACAGTTTAGTTTCTTGTTGCATGCAATAGATTTATGTTATTACTTAAATTTGTTAATTTTAGTTAATCTAAAAATAAAATAATCTAATACTCCCCTACATTGTTCTGTCATGTCTCAGTCAGTTGATTATATAAATTGTATGATAAAACATCCTCTTTAGTCACCAGTCAAATGTCTGTCAGCTGATTATATAAACTGTATGATAAAACATCCTCTTTAGTCACCAGTCAAATGTCTCAGTCAGCTGACTATATAAACTGGATGTTAAAACATCCTCTTTAGTCACCAGTCAAATGTCTCAGTCAGCTGACTATATAAACTGTATGATAAAACATCCTCTTTAGTCACCAGTCAAATGTTTCAGTCAGCTGATTATAAAAACTGTATGATAAAACATCCTCTTTAGTCACCAGTCGAATGTCTCAGTCAGCTGACTATATAAACTGTATGATAAAACATCCTCTTTAGTCACCAGGCAAATGTCTCAGTCAGCTGATTATATAAACTGTAAGATAAAACATCCTCTTTAGTCACCAGTCAAATGTTTCAGTCAGCTGACTATATAAACTGTATGATAAAACATCCTCTTTAGTCACCAGGCAAATGTCTCAGTCAGCTGATTATATAAACTGTAAGATAAAACATCCTCTTTAGTCACCAGTCAAATGTATCAGTCAGCTGATTATATAACCTGTATGATAAAACATCCTATTTAGTCACCAGTCAAATGTCTCAGTCGGCTGATTATATAAACTGTATGATAAAACATCCTATTTAGTCACCAGTCAAATGTCTCAGTCAGCTGATTATATAAACTGTATGCAGTAGGTACCATGAATCAGAGCTATGACGTTTCCCAATAAACCTGACCTTTGCATGTTTTCAGTGGTATCGAGGTCAAGTATGATCAAAATAATTTCAACAACTTCTTTGAATTTAGAAGTTAAACGTTGTTGGTTAGTGTCTTACTCTTTAGGAATATCCAAATACATGTATGTATCACGGGTCCGGCCCCTTGTATACAAGCTAAAGTAGTAACCGAAAGATCGCCATTGAAGACGAGTGAGTATCCTGATCTACAAGAGCAAATAGGACGGAGGAATTCTGATGGAGAAATATTTAGTAGTAGGGATGATCTTGGACTTCCTCAAGTTAATTGAAACTGATTTGAGAGATTTTATCATATGACACCATCACAATTGCCATTACCAATCCAAACACTGACCATTGACTTCCATCTCTTGTGATATCATGAAGTCAATCAAAAACGATTTTTCCCCTATTTATTCGGCCAAACAGCACAGCCAAACCTGTTATGCTGTGGGATACGTACATGTGTAAGCTACCCTGACTATAAACAACCCCCACGTAACTTGGTGCACCCAGTGAACGGATTATTAACAAACTCTATATACAATAAGCGCACCTATTGTTCGAGTCCCTTTAAAATAATTATTCCGCGCAATAATGGTAAGTAAAATTATTTTAAAACAAGAATTAAGACGTTTGAAGAAATGCTTAATTCGATTTTAATGATGAGCGTGAAGACAAGTTCAAACATGCGGTAACATTAGTCTGACTTATACCTAAATGTCACATTTAATTGATGTGAATATTATAAAATAGGTTTATGACGTACACGGTTAGTCATCAAAGATGCCTGTTCACGAGATGTAAAATGTGTGTGTATTCTACGGCTGTGACCTTGGGCAGGAGTGTGTCATTCACGTTTTTATATGAATGGGTGATATAATGACGACCGAGTAAGATGGATGACGAATTTTCTTGAGTCCCTATTTCCGTTTCGTGTTAAAGTTCACGTACGTACACGTTTTACGCTACGACACACAGCACTGTTTTGGCATCTCTACTCAAACGATCAAGACAAAAGGACAAGCTATGCGACATGTCTCTGTCTTCTGTTAATACAAACGCTAACTAAAATTCAGCAAGTGAACTTACACACGTGAACGCATGTTATCCCGGCCTGAGGGGGGCCGTTGGGCCTGGGGCCCTTGTTTACTATGTCTGGTATGTAGTGAGTCACAAATCACCGCATACAAACTTATAATATGGAAACTTGTTGGGGTCAATGTTATATATTTCTGTAATTGTTATCAACCATTACAATAACCTTTTTTTGTTAGAACGTTGACATAAAAGGTTTTAGATGCGGATTCAGCGCCGATTGGTGTGTAGTGTGCCGGAGGTATTCCTCAACTAGATCATAGGTGTATTCCGGTTTCGGCTTGATGGTTATTCAATGGTTTATATATAAAATATACAGTTCCAAATGTTTTGTGTATTTTGAAGTCAGCTTTCACTCCCTACTGCTTACTACATACTGATAACGATTTGTCGTTCACAGTTATACAGCGGCTGCTTTTGGTCAGGGGCATCGTTTTGCCAAGGAAACACATCGATATCTAAGGGGAGGGTTTGGCTATCCTTGGGGGAAAGGGTCAACATGTTGTAGACTTGATTGCATCTTCGTCCAAACTATGCTAGCGGTTGGATAAGTGTTTCCTATGTACACATAGTTGATGTTTACTTCATTAATACCAACCATAATTTGTATTAAGTTGTATTAAATATGTCTCTCCTGTATTGATGCGTCCGTTAATGAACCTCGCAAATCGTGCAGTTATACGTTAAGAAGTCCTTCTTTAAACTGTTCGATAACTGTTGTTTAGGTTGGGAGACCAGATTGGATTGCAGTACTCCCGATCAGGCCTGATTAACGACGTGTATAGGACTGCTAGTATTTCACATTTCATATTTACCATGTGAATGTTAGAATGACGAATTCCAAAGCTCCTCTCTGCCTGTTTTTATCATTTCCACAGGCAGGGTCATACGACGACAGCGTTCGATGATGACGCAGCCACTCAAAAGATATGGTCGTATGACGATACTGTCCAAAGATGCTAGGACCAGCTAAGGTCATATTACGGAGTTGTTCATTGATAAAAGATCGGTTTGGTATGTTTTTACAATATTCAGACAACAGCTACGGTCACCAATGATCGGTTTGGTATGGTTTTACAAGGTTCAGACAACAGCTACAGTCACCAAGAATCGGTTTGGTTTGGTTTTACAAGGTTCAGACAACAGCTACAGTCACCAATGATCGGTTTGGTTTTACAAGGTTCAGACAACAGCTACGGTCACCAATGATCGGTTTGGTTTGGTTTTACAAGGTTTAGACAACAGCTACAGTCACCAAGAAACGGTTTTGTTTTGTTTTACAATGTTCAGACAACAGCTACAGTCACCAAGAACCGGTTTGATTTGGTTTTACAAGGTTCAGACAATAGCTACAGCCACCAAGAATAGGTTGGTTTGGTTTTACAAGGTTCAGCCAACAGCTACAGTCACCAATGATCGGTTTGGTTTGGTTTTACAAGGTTCAGACAACAGCTACGGTCACCGAGAATCGGTTTGGTTTGGTTTTACAAGGTTCAGACAACAGCTACAGTCACCAAGAGTCGGTTTGGTTTGGTTTTACAAGGTTCATACAACAGCTACAGTCACCAAGAATCGGTTCGGTTTGGTTTTACAAGGTTCAGACAACAGCTACGGTCACCGAGAATCGGTTTGGTTTGGTTTTACAAGGTTCATACAACAGCTACAGTCACCAAGAATCGGTTCGGTTTGGTTTTACAAGGTTCAGACAACAGCTACGGTCACCGAGAATCGGTTTGGTTTGGTTTTACAAGGTTCATACAACAGCTACAGTCACCAAGAATCGGTTCGGTTTGGTTTTACAAGGTTCAGACAACAGCTACGGTCACCGAGAATCGGTTTGGTTTGGTTTTACAAGGTTCAGACAACAGCTACAGTCACCAAGAATCGGTTCGGTTTGGTTTTACAAGGTTCAGACAACAGCTACGGTCACCGAGAATCGGTTTGGTTTGGTTTTACAAGGTTCAGACAACAGCTACAGTCACCAAGAATCGGTTTGGTATGGTTTTACAAGGTTCAGACAACAGCTACAGTCACAAAGAAACGGTTCGGTTTGGTTTTACAAGGTTCAGACAACAGCTACAGTCACCAAGAACCGGTTTGGTTTGGTTTTACAAGGTTCAGACAACAGCTACGGTCACCATGAAACGGTTCGGTTTGGTTTTACAAGTTTCAGACAACAACTACAGTCACCAAGAAACGGTTCGGTTTGGTTTTACAAGGTTCAGACAACAGCTACGGTCACCAAGTAACGGTTCGGTTTGGTTTTTACAAGGTTCAGACAACAGCTTCAGTCACCAAGAAACGGTTTCGGTTTGGTTTTACATGGTTTAGCATTCAGATAACAGCTATGGCCATCCGTAAGATCACCTTGGGACTACATAAAGGTAAAGTCATGCTTAAAATTAGACACAGTAGCATAATACATTACGGGTCACATTATTTTAACAACTGCTAAACTGAGGTACCTTGCGAAACACAACTGGATGAAAGGGAGATAACAGAGGTCCGTAGAATCGCAATGGAGCATTTGCTTGTTTGTTTGTTTGATTGTGTTTTACGTCCTACTAACAGCTATGATCATTTTAAGACGTACAAGGTTATGTGGGTGGAGGAAAGTCGGAGTTCCCCGAGAAAAATACGACCTACGGCCAGTACCTGGCGACTGCCACACGTTGGCCTCGAACCCGCGACCTAGTGGTGGAGAGCTAGTGGAAGCAGAATGTCAGACGCCTTAACCACTTGGCCACCGCTTCCCCCACAATGGAGCATATGGTGATTGGGATTTCTATACACCCAATATATGACGGCATCAGGAAAAAGTTCGATTTTGTAAGGTGACCAATTACCCCTACTATTTCCAATAGGTATCCAATTCCTGTATAAGATTCCATTAAAGTTTCCGGACGCTGCTAATCGAGAACAAACGACGGAAATGTGGTTTGGAGATTTGTTTTGCCAAGAGAGCACAATGCCGTATTAAGGGTTTCTCCTTCGGAGCCAAAGGGTTAGATTCTGAATAGTGGGAAAATCATACTCGTTTAATCCTGGTACATGTAAAAGGATCTTAATAAAAAATGATCTGGATTTAGAAAGTTAATGAAATATAGACAAGTGTTTAATTGCCTACTCTTTCAGGATGAGCCTTATTGATAAAAACATAATACTAAGTTACTGTTGCATAAACGAAGGATGCCCCCACCAAACCGATGTGTTCCAACCGGTGAAATGGAGGTATATATCAGATTACTGTTTTAATTACGGACGAAGGGACTTCATAATCTGGTCCATTTGCTAAGGTAATCACAGTAAATGTATCAAAAGTAGTGCTTCGTATCGTTAACAGTATATGTACTAGATACTTGTTCTCATTCATATTTATTGTGCTCTTTTGATAAAAATATATTGTTTTCAACTATTCAAAACTAGAAATTAAAGACTAGATGAGCCGTGGAGGCCCCATGTCCTTTTGTTTTATGTCCTTTGTACATCGTCTTTCATTGACCACATGGTCAAAGATAGGACAAACATTGAAATTACTTAGTTACTTCAATCGTGACATTGTTAAATTTTAAACAATATCCAATTCCATAGCTTGTTTTATTGAGAACATTAGAGTTGAATCTTCGTTTTGTTGCTTTTATGCATTACTACCTGGGTAATAAACTAACATTATAATTTGTCGCGCATCTGTTACATCGAGAGGTCAATCTGTTACATCGAGAGGTCAATCTGTTACATCGAGAGGTCAACCTGTTACATCAACCTGTTACATCGAGAGGTCAATCTGTTACATCGAGAGGTCAATCTGTTACATCGAGAGGTCAATCTGTTACATCGAGAGGTCAATGTGTTACATCGAGAGGTCAATGTACGCAACATAAGGAGCGTTTTAAAATTAAAATTTTACTATACAGAACATAACCATACTTCTGGTGACGTATCAAAACTAGTCTCCGAGTGTAAGGACGGTTCTCTTTAGATTGTGAGTACAAGCGTGAAAGTAAATTACTGTTGAGATTGCCTAATCTAAAAACCGTTCCGAAGTCCTTGCCAAGTCTATAGACATTTCCTTTATGTAGGGGTCCACAGCTTATGGCTAAGTATACAATACATACATACTCAAATAGGTACTTGTATTTTAAATCTGATCAATTAACGTCTCGTGTTACCCCAATAACAATACAAGGACTTGATCACGAAAGAGAAGTAATGAACATGTGTAATTAATCTTACTTAGAAATAGGTGTTGGGTCGTACATTGACAATTTCACCTGCTACGACTACCTGCCTGTCTGTGATACAACATGTGCACCTTTTGTTTGCAATGAATACAAGTTTGTAACGCCTAGGCATTGTTGTAAGTGAATCGACTACAAAAAACCGCCAGTACCTATAACAAGAAAGGGCGTCATATTGACTAACTTTTGAACCAGCCCAAGTCTCAGCTTTAATCTTAGCATTATGTGAACGAATATACGTCAGGAAATATGTAGAGAGTGTTTGAATGACAAGATAAACATATCACCGAGAAGATCACACAAGGTCGCCATCTTGGATCAACGGTGTTGGCAACCACATAACACGATGATTCGCCAGAAGACTTCGCTTTTTGACGGAAACAGAACAAAATCAGCTATGATATACCAAAGTCCTAAACAGGGAGGGCGGATTGTGTTCTCAATGAATGCAACTAAGGTCGAGGGATATGCGGATCTGATGGGTTTTAAGGACAGTACCATTGACAGAAATGATACAGAGTCCAGCACCGTTCCGGAAAATAAAAAATCATGTTTTGATTTCCATCATTCTGAAGACTTCCGGTTCGCAGACAAAACTTGCGGACATGACACACATCTGGTTCCTGATGAAGGTCACATCCGGATTCCTCGTAAATTACAAGGTACAGTGGCTGAAGTTGTTGGCTTATACCCGAAACAACCTAAATCAGCACTGAAGGCGTCGTCGCAGTTAGAGAGGGACCAGGTTAGATTTGGTCACTGGAGCGACAGTATGGTGCCCCCACTGAACAAACAACAGACATCGTCATACCATCGGGACTGTCGGACCCTCGGGATCATACGAGGTGGTGGGAACGGGGTACCCGATCTCCGGGCAACTCCGGTCCGGTCAGTTACATTTTTGTCCGACACTGAAACATGTAGCACATATTCACGCTAGATGAATATGTCATTTAGATAGAACAACTGGGCCGGGTCTACGGCTGATATTGACTACGTACGGGACAGAGCATGTACATGATTTCTAGAGGCTGTCCAGTTCAAATGTCAAGATTTTTCTTCACTCAGGACTACTTCAGTTTATAAAGAAATCACATATTTACGGAAGTTACATCTCACAAATCCGAGAGGGACTATTCCCTTCAAATCGTCATTACACGTTGTGGAAAGAGTTTTCTGACAGAAACAAAGACATTGGACATTGTGAGACATCGGATTCTGCAGCTGTCGCCCCAAAAGTGTCTTTATATAGATTTTAAGGACTCGTGTTTTATGTAACTTTTCCGCATTCCTTTGTTATACTGTGTTCATGAATATCAATTAATATTGGAGGATTTGTAAGTGATCTCGTGCATGTATACTGAGCTGGTGACACGTAGTATCGGTATGCGGATTACCGTGTTTAATTCGACGGACATGTAAACAGAGCTGTCTTTGATAACCTATTATGTATTACTATATCGGATGTCATGATATAACTATATTGGATGTCATGTATTACTATATCGGATTTCATGTATAACTATATCGAATGTCATGATATAAATATATCGGATGTCATGATAAAACTATATCGGATGTCATGTAAAACTATATTGGATGTCATGTATAATTATATCGGATGTCATGATATAACTATATCGGATGTCATGATATAACTATATCGGATGTCAAGATATGAATATATCGGATGTCATGTATAACTACATCGGATGTCATGATGTAACTATATCGGATGTCATGATATAATTATATCGGATGTCATGATATAACTATATCGGATGTCATGATATAACTATATCGGATGTCAAGATATGAATATATCGGATGTCATGATATAACTATATTGGATGTCATAATATAACTATATCGGATGTCATGATATAACTATATTGGATGTCATGATATAACTATATCGGATGTCATGTATAACTACATCGGATGTCATGATATAACTATATCGGATGTCATGTATAACTCTATCGGATGTTATGTATAGCTATATCGGATGTCATGTATAACTCTATCGGATGTCATGTATAACTCTATCGGTGTCATGATATAACTATATCGTATGTCATGTATAACTATATCGGATGTCATGTATAACTATATCGCATGTCATGTATAACTACATCGGATGTCATGATGTAACTATATCGGATGTCATGATATAATTATATCGGATGTCATGATAAAACTATATCGGATGTCATGATATAACTTTATCGGATGTGAGGATATAACTATATCGGATTTGAAAAACGTGCCATGCAAACTTAACGTTGTTTACTTTGTTATTCAGCCGTAAACGCAATTCGTCTTTATTGGCGTACTGAAATGTGTTGTCAAGTGTCGCTATATATGTGTGGTCAACTATAAGTCATATATATGTACATTTTCTTTTTTTTCTGGTTAACTCCTTTATTAATAATGTGTTCATCCATATTTTTGGTTAACTCGACCAGGAATAATAGATACATTTAATTTCACATGTGGTCAACTCGTCCATAGACAGTGTTTACAGTCTCCCAAGTGTGGCTCTTAGACATATATACAAACACAACTAATGGATACTTATTTGTACAACACGTTCAGAAACAATAGGTTTGTTATATTCATGTTCAACTAGGCCTATATCGCCAATAACTTATTGTTACACTTATACATGGTTAACTCGACCATACAAAAATATACATTTTACATGTGGCAAAACTCGTCCTTAAACATTACGTACCCTTATATTCTGACATGTGGTCAACTTGCCCATAAATGATGTATACATTTTTATTTCCAAGTGTGTTCAATTAACCCCTATGTAATAAGTACTTTTTCGTTTCTAATCAGCATGCAATATGTACATTTTAAGGCGTCATAACCTTGATGACCAAAACATTATTAGTATATTATGTGTGGTCAACTCGCCCATAAATATGCATGTTACGGTATATCTGTAATAGATGTGTGTGTTTACATTGTCCAGATAACTAGTAACTCTCACCAGTTCGTTGACTCGACAATCAATATGATTGGAACATGAAATAAATTTAACCTGATTTATAACAGTGTTGGTTATAAATTCAATTTTTCATTTTTTATTTGAGATGCATTAACGGTATATTAAGAAAGGTGCATGCATATATGAACCAATGTAACTAAAACACGTACTGGGACAGCTTAACAGTAATTGATACAATCATTTTAACCCACCAGGATACCGTATACATCAATATAAAAAAAAACTATTATAGATGTTGTTATCGAAGACACATTAGTGTTTAGTAAACGGTTCTGAAATCATTCCTGTCGTTTAAATTTCAGTTCCTTCAAGTATCTTTTTAAGTATTATGGCGTTTATTCAAATTAATATTTTAATATACACGCATGATCAGTAAGGACTTAATCAAGTATCGAACCCTTTACCACAATTATACGCACACGGACATTTTTGTGTTCTATATCTATGTGTATATACAAAGTCATTATCGATATCACGTCAACTTTATTTAAATATAATTTCATGGCAAGTTGCCAAAAAACAAAAACATAACAAAGACCAGAATGTAGTAAAGTTTAAACACTCAGTGCAGACCAACTCACTTCAGTCCTTCATGTAGTTCTGTAGCATTTTTAGTGTCAAGTGAACTTGACCATCCCTAAAACACAATGACCTCTATTAAACAGTCCCACCAGGTACACATTCTGTGATAATGTGCTGGGCATTGTGATACCAGTGGTTAGGGAGTCTAACACTCCACATCGACACCTCTCAGGATAGGGCAGAGCCTTTGACCCCAGTCGATGTAAATATCGACAATAATTTCGTCAGAATATATTCCGCAGAATGAATCACGAGGTCTGGGGGCTTTTCGTTCTTCGTCGCATGACTGACTAGTCGGGGCCCGTTCGATCATTGCGCACCTGTGTCGACCAAAGCCCGCGAAAGTCACCACATGTGTTCACATATACACATAACAAGTTCAATCCAATTCATTCAAACACAGCGTGTAGACTGATAACAGTGAATCACCAGTGGAAGACATTTTGGGTAGAGAGTTAAATCATTTCTAATGTGACAAAATGACAACTTATCATATATATTATTTTATTTCCACCTACAAACGACTTTCTCACGGTGGTGCTGTATATATAATTTCTTCTCAAATAAGACACACGCCTGTACAATAGGCCCAGTAACTTCTATTTGACATAACGTGAAATATTTAAATTTAAATTTAGGCAATGGTATCGTCATGGTCATCAATCAGGTAGGACAATTACATCCTCGAAACATTGTTACAAAAATAAGTTTCATATTAACGGTATATAGACACAGAACTCATTTATCCACATTTCTAATTAGGGATGTCCGCATGGAGACAATGACCTGACTACCAATAGGAACGTGTACATAAGGATTTAGTCAACACCATCGTGTAGCGAAATTCACCATTTTTACTCACACAAACCCTTCAACTTTAACACAACAAACATTTTTACATTTGAAAACCTACTAACGTAAGTTTGTTTTCGTCACCTTCACTTCGATGGTATATTGGACAGCAATGCTGGTCTGTCAGAGTTTAAGACTTTCGTCTTGTGCTGGTATCGATCTGTCTGGGACTAAGACAGGGCCACACGTGACCTCGACCCACCATCCCCTTTGTACTATGATGAAATTGATTTAGGGATTTCCTGTTTAACCTCACACTCATCCCCTATCTGCTATCTCACGTGACCCTGTAAGACTATTGCGTATATATGGTAAACAGATGTCGATCAAAATATGTATGAAATAAAGGTCAACTATTTCATTTTTTAAATAACACATATTTCAATTCACTAAACATTTATATTTTATATTTTAAAAATGGAATTTCATGCAATTGATGCTCAACAACGAGAAACGACAACAGGACAATGATTATAAATAGTCTCCTCGGCCTACTAATGGCACGGGCTTAGACGATTTAATGCAGTGGTTTCAGGGACTGTTTAATGGTATAGGCATATAGCTTATGACTGTCAGAGGACAGAATGACAGCTATATTGTCACTGGTACGTTATCTTTCAATTTGCTGTTATTTTTGGGAAAAAATAAGTCTAATTTCCATTTCGATTAAAACACCTGAGGAAGTTCTCATTCTCAATAATATTACATGAGTTGCAAATATTTAAAAATTGTAAATAAATGAATAAACAAGAGATCCCTCTGGGATCTTGGCGCCCACCTTTGTACCATCTTCATTAGTTCTTTGTCAGTTCGATCTTTTCTCTTCTTTCCTCTAATCTGTTTGATCGAGTCATGTTAACAGTAAATGCACCTTGAGGTAACGTTTGATCTTAACTTAATACTGATGTGTATGAAAGCCAACCTTCAAAGTGAGTTTGTCATTTCATATATTTACTACATGTAGTACAGAACTTAATGTGAAAGAAATAGAATCGATCATTGCAAAATGAGAAAGATCTGTTTAATTCTTCTTTTAATCCATTTTGTTTTTATGATCAGTCTCAAAATATAACAGGCACAACGAGGGATCAAGGGGAACCTACATTTAAAATTTGAGAAAGATACCTCCCATACTTCCCGAGAAATAGCGATAACAAACTTTCAATATCAAAATCCAAGATGGCTGCCTGTCGGCCATGTTGTTTATTCGATCAGTCTCAAAATGTGCCCTGCACAGCTAAGGATCAAGGGGAACCTACATGTAAAATTTGAGAAAGATCCCACCGGTTCTTCTTGAGAAATAGCGATAACAAACTTTCACTATCGAAATCCAAGATGGCTTCAAGTCGGCCATGTTGTTTATCCGATCAGTCTCAAAAGTTGTCAGTATGACTAATGTCCAGTATTCATCCCGACTGGCCACTACACTCGTACAGCTGTATCATATAATTATATACTATACTATTCAGAGATTGCGAGCCTGATTTTCAGTGACACTAAATGTGTACCACATTACAGTATTGTGAAAATAGAAACCACCTGGGTACTGATATCTGATTTGATATAATGGTTCTCCTGAACGTTATCGAAAGTATCAGATAAAGAGCTCGCGGATGGGCAGGTGTGTGTTGGACTTGAAAGATGCTCCTATATATGACGTCACAAGCAGACGACATGCTTTAGCACTGAATAATGAAACGGTATATGGAACTTTTTTCTGTAAAAATCCATGACTTCAATGATCTTTGACTCAATAAGAGACTAAATAATACTGGCTTTATATGTCTCTGACTCAATAGAACATTCGAGAACCGTGCTGCCGTCTCAGCTCTAATAGCCTGGGCAGTAATAAGCGATTCAGCCAGAACGGAGCGGAGCCATAACTTATTTTAACTTGATGAAGTATTGAAATTTGTTTAAGTCTCAAAGTAAATTATCAAGCCGCAGTATTAGAGAGTAGCCTACTCCAGACGTTCCCATCAAATCAGTATGCCCTCCCCAATATACGTAAATTAAATCAAACGAGTCATCTAACAAGACGTACGAGATAGTTATCTCCCCGGGCGACTGTCGTAGGGTTTTAGAACAGTACGGCAATCCATTAGGGCCAGCCGTCTTTCTCAACAAACCGGAAGTGACAAATAACTACATCCGGGGAACTGGTTGTCGCGTAACGGTGACACGAATTCATCCTCATTCAACACAAAGCTGTGGATTCAACTCAAAGAATTTAATATGAGACGTAAAGTTTGACTTGTAATATTATAACCGGACTGGTGGAAACTGACCTTTCAGAGATCTAGTCAGATTTATCTGTGTACAAAACGTGGGGAAAGTGACAATAAAACTTCAAGATTAAAGAACACTAGTTAAAGTATTCCCACTATCATTTTAACCACCAGAACGTTCACAATTTTGCTGCATCTTTAGCTATGTAAAATGTACCATTTAATGGATTAATCGTCAACTTCAGACGACTACAGAGAGGTGAATATATACATATAAATGTCTATCTAAATCAGGAGCTCTTCCGTCAGCTGAATTTGTATGGAATCGCCAGGAACAATTTGTTGCTGGAGGCTTCCAGATAACGTGCTTTTATACATGGTGCTTAAAGTCGGTCTATCCCGAGTTGATACACACTCAAACTGCTCTGTGACGGAGGACTCACGCCCACAGGAAGGTTATGTAACCAGATAGAATTGCGGTAGTGTTCGATAACATTGTATTAGACCGGTGATATATAGAATCAATAACATCCATATTGATTTTTGGTCCATTTTCAAGCGATATTTTGTAATTAAATTGAGGTAATCGAATATCATCATGTTTCCACCAGAATAAATAAAACGTATTCAAGATATTCAGTATCCACAATTACTTAAACGGGTACCAACACGTTAAACCGTAATTAATCCCGCTGTCACTATGGTGACATATTTGTTTAGTTTAAGCCCTTTTCGAAAGAAATTTTCCATAAAAACATATGCTGCGACGTATGTTACAGAAATATAGTAGCGTAAAATTTGAGTGTTTGACAAATGGTAAATAAAACTGCTGCATTGGTTCATGTACCCTTTACCTAAAGATTCCGGATTATTATAGCCGGAATGACTTAGAACCCAGGTTATATATTATCAGGAATGACGTTAACATGACTGATGTTAAGACAATACAAGTGTTTTGTCCAGTCTTGTTACTGTATCGTATAGCAAAAAGTCTCATCACTGTCAAAATAAATCAGCGACAAAACGTTAAATACGCCACAATGAAAAGCATGTGCACGATTAGGCACGTGCTATAGTTCCGTATGATGCGCTGTAATATTGCCATGCAGTGAAGCCAAGAGTTGTTGAACCGTTAGAACGTTTCCAAAATATGGATCAATTACCGAAAAAACCCAGCCTCTTATACCACTTCTCAGCCTTTCCCGCCAACACGTAAGGCACGTGATACAAGCAGACGATTCCCGCTGCTGACATCGCAACTTCAGTAAAATACATCTCGCCACATCATAGAACCAGGACGTGTATCGCTTGCAAATCTTATATCTGGCTTGGGTCGAGTTCCGTGGTCAGTATGGCGTAAGGAAGAACCCTGCCACGCTCACTGACCGCCATAATCGATATCTACCAATCTGGCAGTCGTTTATTTTTTATGCTTGCCGATGTGATAGCAAGGATACTATATTGATCTCCCCCCGCCCCCCAATCGCTCGAATCCCTAGAGGCAATAAGCCTCTTCAATAGCCTCGCGCCATTTTTGGCGATGGGATGTTCACGTCGTAGGCATAACACAGAATGATTTTTGGCAGACGATTGGATAGCATTGCTAGCTAAGGTCAAGGAAAGTGAGACTTGAAAACATACACCCGCGCACACACACGCATGCATGCAGTGTTTAACATTGATCTGTTTCTCACTACAAAACCGTGACTGGGAGTAAGGCAGGATGTTCTTATAGTAGTAGTACTAGTATTACAGTAGTAAGTCGAACGGTAGTGTGGGCAGCTATTGGGGCACTTGTGTTCATTAGTGAAATTCGATGTGATTGCATTCTGTATTATCTCGCAATAGATATAACTCGATATCCATAGCGGCTTTATTAAAACAATTTGCTACCTATACATTTCTAACCCTATAATATTTAATCCTTGTCTTGTGAGCATAAGCAATGGTGGGGATGCTGTGTACTAAACAATTGCATTATTCCATCATCCGCAACGTGACGAGCCGAGCCCCGCTACATGTGTTACACAAAGCAAGATACTCCGCTCAGGTAGTAGTGATCTATGCAATGCATTGGATACAATCTTGAAAAGGGTTATGGAATTTCTCCAAAGAAATATACAAGGGCCTTTTCCATTTTGCTTTATGTGTATATGAAAAAAACACCTCAAAACGTCCGCTCGATAGTTTCTTCATTGGGGACCATGACAATTTATTTTCCAGATACTATGTCGCCTGGTTCGATATCATTTTTATGTCGAATAATAATACATTTTGTATGTGAGAAGGCGTAAGTTGGGACATTTGAGACATCATGTTTCCCGGAAATATTCAGAGCGCATGCGTAATTTAATGTTGTGCACCGGTTGTTACGGGTGGCAGCACTGGTACCCCCTTGGAGAATTAGCTCAAACTTAACATCTCATGGAATTAAGCTTCATCGTATATAGTCCTAGACTATTTTTGTGTAAATAATTCATCATCCTTTGTGCAATACCGCTCATCTGCATAAATAATAACTCACTTTGGTTGATGGCTTCCTCGATATTCAGGGGTTACGGTATCGAGGAGGGGTTGATGGCAGCTAACCCGGTATATCATTGAAGAAAGTAGAGTTATGTCCCGATCAAACAGATTATATTTTAATCAACGTGATCTTTTATCTTACCTTAATGTCACTGGTACCGGTGAGTAGAATAGGGCTGTTGATATATGACTATTTTGTATCAATTTTGAAACGTGTTAAGGATCTGTGTAGACTTGCTCAAGTCAATATAAAGAGCAAAATAGCCAGCTTATTGATACATGCTGCTTTTTGCAGACCGAAGATTTTGCACTAGCTGTCAACTTTTTTAGACGCTCAATGATTTTGGATACTATTAAAAAGCCACTGGACTACCTACCTACGCTTTTGTTTTTATTTGCCACTTTACCATAACAAAATTGTGAACAATAAAATCGGTGTTGGGATAGTCTTCTATAAAGGTTAAGGTATTCTCATACTTTAATATGATGTAACGTCTTTATATAATACGATATTTTTTTTGGACAAATAGGAAATTGTTTTCCCGGTACAGAACCGATCTCCTAACCAAACAAACATAACGCACGAGCCTAGCGTGGCTAACATTTTACACGGAAGGACTTGCGTCAAGACCACTCAGAAAGGTACTTCGTCTGGTTAGCTGAGCAAACTGTTCTCATTCCAACCATTATCACCAGGCCACGGGCCAGGAAGTCGCGTCCGGTATCGTCAGCAGCTTCGAGCCGGGTTTCCAAAAACAAGTGACTGTCATCTATTACTTAAATAACTTACTTGATTTTCCCCACAACTAGCAAGGCATTCTGGCTGAAGCTAAGGCATATTCGTGAAACCGGGGCCAGACCACGAAACCACTGTTGAGTGTGAAATATAGTCCGCGTTTCACTCATATAGAAAATTTGTCACAGTATAGCACGCAGACCAAATCCATATAAAGAATAATTGTCACCATTTGCCAATGTGGCTACCCAATTAAAAAGGCATACACGAAGCATTCTGGACAAAAAGTTGTGAAGTTTAAGAATTTTTAAAAAACTCGACTCAATTTTTATGATTACCAAGCAATAAACGAAACTGTAACTGTAAATAGAACAGGTTATTGAAAATTTCGTAGTATTTTTGGTAGGTAAAATGACAAATACACGTGAAAAACACGTTGCTATCTGCGGCAGCATCCGAACCTTATGGTTTTCTTGTGACGTAACGTTATCACGTCTCTGGTTTTGTTTAAGGATCTAGAACCGTTATCTGTATAAACTAGCATGCAGTAAGTATAAAAGTCTGTTTCACGTAACCCTGTCGTGCATATATACAGATGCGCGTGAGCCAACGGAATTGTAGCGGGTACTGAACATTACGTAAAAGAGACACTTATCCATGTGTCGTGTGTGACTTAAAATACAAGCTTATAGACATGAATAATAATAAAACACCGTACTTTATATCGGTTCGTTAGATAAACGAATAGTTAAGATGCATATACTGCACCGAAAATAGTATTGCTTTATGTTTCCATGTGCGGTTTTCGCGGACAGAAACAGTGTCAGTGTACCAACTTGTACATCACGAAAATTCCGACAAATTCCGACCGGCTGTGTTTTATATATTGCATAATTTAACATTTTTATCAAGGTTGATACAATATCTAGTTATCGAAGCTGGGAAATAAACGAGGGCCGACTTTCGTCTGACACCAACCATTCATCTAGTTCTGACTTTCGATAGAACGGCGTGTACAGCGATAACAGACCTGAACAATACGAGACAGACCGGTCTGGTGTTCCTAGCTACAATAAGTGTTCCTCCAGCGTCGATCTGTAGGTTATAAATTACCCGACATACATAAGGTGTGTCTAGCAACCTTGAATGACCTTGAGGTTGTATATAATAGAGTTCACAGATCAAATCCACATCGACGGCCATGTTTTACGACCTAATCATTGTTTTAATGATCAAACTTGACCAACTGTTAATCTAAGCGACAATTCAATCGTTCTAAATGCAAATTCTGTAACGGGAGGCTCTGAGGTAGATGTATAATATTTCAGAGCGAACTCGTTCAAGTACCCCTCGAGGACCAATCACTGTATAGGCTGCTTCTACGAGTCCCTATAAGCGATAAGATGTTACGTAATGCCTCCTTATTGCATTAAAAACTACTAAACACGATACATGAATACAAATTTCTTGATTTAGAATGTAAGTCGAAAGATGGTTTTTGAAAACCGGATGTACACTGTAGCGAAGACCACACAGATACCGTGAACCTTCATCTGCCGTACAGGGCAGACAGAGTTCACTGTCAATCATCACTACTCCAACTCTCGCGGAATCCCGGCAACATTTTTACACACCAGTCTATCTCGGCAGGAATTGCTGCATTGCGTTGGCAAGCTGCCACCAGAAACGAATTCTCGCCCGAGTTTGTTTCTGCAGCATTGTTTTTTTCATTAATACCGAACACACTACAGACAAGTGATACACCATACGATTACACGAGGGAGGTCAAGGATTGTACTAGAGACAATCATACAATATGTTTGTAAGGTCCCGTAAAAAACCCTCATTATCAATGCATCGCAATGTCACGTTTAAATATAGCATTTACCTCTATCTTGCATAGGTTTAATTACAAATCTTTGAAAGAATACAAAATACATTGTTTGGGTTTGAACCATCTCATCTGCGAATTTCATTTGAAGACGTTGTTCACAGACATGAATTGGCCAATTAATGACCACTTTTTAGTGTCATCCCACTGAAACGTCATAACATGGACACGGTAACATAAGATCAATTATCTGGGATACACCTCCCCATCATGTACTCGGTGATCGGGTGGCGCAGTTGATAACGCACTCTCCTTTCACCAAGGCGGCTGGTGTTGTACGGGATCCTGCCCGACTATGTGGAGTTTCTCCGGAAACTCCTGTTGTAAAACAAGTAAAGTTGATATTTAATTGAGACTGTTTCACCCTATGCAAGTCGGGGACACAAAAGGCAAGCGACCAAAATAAATCTGCTGCACATTTCTCTTTATTTCTTACTTCCTTTTATTTCCAAGCGCCTTGCTTGGCAATACTTTTGGCTTTAATGTTTAACGTCCGCGCAGGCGAGGAAGGCAATGGGTTCTGTCCCCTGGCCGGGACATACTTAAGTCCTTAAAATGGAAGTTGCCTTTCCCCTACTTAAAGGTTCAACACTTATAGGGTAATAGCAACAACTGGCTCGCCCGTTGTCATTATAATACGACCGGACGGAATGCTGTACTGGGTGCTTTCGACATGGTATTTCAGTGAGATAGCACTCTAAAGTCGGCATGCCTCCGTACACAGGCACACAGGCACATATGCACACATACACGCATACACATTAAACATGGAGGCACGCCTTAAATGGCCTTAGGTGTTAATAGGACGTTTAACCCAATAAAACCAAAACAAAACTTGGTATGAACATACCTGACCACAGGAACGTGGGAATTTGTTACGGCTATATATGGTGTTCGGAGTAATTCTACACGTTTTAGGGGTGTATATCAACTTTTATCTAAAATCCAAAAACGTGTAAAATTACTCTGAACATCTCAGTTTAGATCAAAATATAGCTGTAACAAATTCTCAGGTCCCCGTGTACCTAACCTGAAATATTACCAATGGTATGCATCAGCTCATACATCTTCCGGTAAGGTAAGGTGAAGTGCAAGAATGGTGCATGGCAGCAAAACAAGCTAAGCTGTGCGACATATAACCGTGTGTTTGGCTGTTGTGTATGTGTTTGTGGGTAACTATATTTGTGTAATTCTATATTTTTGAGAATATAACATAACGTCATATATACAATATCATTTATTTCATTTTGCACTCATTTTTGTCATTATTTGTACTACTTTTAAATTAATCTTACTTTAATGAAATTTTGTAATGTCAGAAGAAAAGTAACAGGAAAAAATAGAAACGAGTAAAAGAGCATGAATTTGATTTCAATATTTTCCTCAATTATCTTTTTGCCTCATACATTATGCGAAGAATCAACAAACATATATTCCATAATGCTGAACACATATGAAATAATGGAACTTTTTTTCAGTTATGCGTTTTAATATCGAGAATCGGTCATAGTGTGCAGAATCGGGGGAAAAAGCGAGTAATGATCGTTGATTATGAAGTACTTGCGAAAGAAAAGTTCGCAGGAAAGGGGCCTGTCAGCTATGGAACAGACAGTACCGATCATGCTCAGATCCATTGTGTATACAGCAGACAGAGAGTCGGAGACGATCGATATAGATGTTCCGAGTGGCCTTCCGGTCGGATGTACGTCGGAATCAAAATGTCTACACCCGACAAACTTCCGTCCATTAGATCGGCTAATAATAACAGTATTGCCGCAGTGCGCGACAGTTGCGTGATTGTGCACAGAATCGTATATATAGCAGAGCTGACATCAATACTGGAATTATCCAAGAATATCGTTACCGAGGCGACTCGTTACCACGGAGACTGGGTTACATATTAAAAGTGTTAGTATATAGAGATGTTCCAAAGGGCTGATCAAGTGTTTCCAATTGAGTCATGAGTATATATTTTTAAATGGGAGAAAAGAGTTTCCAAATATCACGGAGATTTCCGAATGAGACGAAGTGGCAAATGGCCTCCTCATGTGATCAGACAGAAGATTTATAAAAGGGTAACGGTCCACCACAAAGCCCTGTTTGGGGGACGGAATGATTTTCAGTTTTCGAACGGTCCATTGGATAGCTGTTTTTAAAACTGGAAATACGAATAACCGAAAACGGTAGTCAAAAACATTTAGTTGTTTTTCTTTATATTTTATTCAGCGATTAATATGCGATGGCTTAAGCGGGTTTGGACCCTAACCTCACTTTTAGCTTTTAAATTTGTAAAGGTTGATATTTATCCGTTTGTCTTAAACTTACATTCCAGTGTTTGTACTTCTGTCCAGAATTTTTAAACGTTGCAGTATAAACATTTCACGATTACGTATGGAACAAAAGGTCGATTAGCGAAAAGTGGACTAATAATTAATGGCTCGCGAACATAATGAGGTGAACACCCGGGTATGGCTACGTGCCTGTACCTATTTTGGCCTCTGATACATACCGGATGCGTCAATGACCAGTATTGACCAGATCAGCAATATCCAATGCCAAATGTCTTCATATCTGCCAGTGGTTAGATGACTATTGTCCGTCTATATATATACTTGTGTTTATGATACGGTCTTAATCAGCGAGACGCTTTCTGTAAATGGGCGAGCTGGCATTATTTCTACATACTTAATTTCTAACCTTTGACTATATGACAGAACTAACTTCAGTTTGCTTGCCAACTGTTAACGTTCAAGTCGCAAATGATCAAAATTTACAATTAAGTGCTAAAATATGTACATTCGAGATGATGCTGGCGGTCCCAGGTTCAGAAATGCGTTGGTATGTAAAATCACCACTTACATGCATATACATAACCATTCCGCAAGTACATGATAATAGCCAATTTACTGGATTATTTCTCAGCTATAGTGACAATGAATCACGATTATCTGTATTATATACTAAATGTCCTATCCTGTTTCGACACGCCACCTATGTACTTGGACTTTTATTCATTATTCTCCTGTCCATGGAATGAGGTAGTTGACTTCCTTGTGGCTACACAGGGATCACATGTATCAGTTAACTGCCAAAATAGCAATTAGCTGAAATGTTCTTATCCATAATCTCACGGAAATACCGAAACTGAATATGGGCAATTCCAGACGCATCAATGAATCGATCTTCCGATTTCCCGCAATGATAAACAAAAAATATTTTGCTCCATCAAGATCCCCCAAAGTGATGAAGAAAATTGTGACGCCATCTGAGTGTCTGTTATCCATCCATGTAGTTTGTATGACAATGTGCCTGCCCTATTGACACTCCAATGCATGCTTCTTGGCTTTGCTGCTTCTACACAGCTACTGGCCCTATAGCCAATTATTTCAGCATGCCAAACACAAACGGCAGACGGACAGGACCAACCAGGCACAAAACGATATATTGGAACAAATTTAATATTATTGATTTCGTGAATACTTGCCATCACAGAATATTTGTGTATTGTGTACTAGAAGACATATTGATGTCTCGGTATTCTGTGTTTACATGACATTTAACAAGTTTTCATCTGGTAATGAAAGGTATGGGTATCCAGAACAGTAGTTTTTGCTAATATCAGCAGCAATACACGACAATGAACATAACCCTGGAAACAGCAATGGCGGGTTTTAATAAACATGCTTTAGTAATATTGGATTTTCCCTGCCGTCGGAATAGCCTTGTCGTCAGCATTGATTGATTGTATTTGACAAGAATCACGGCGGACAGACCTACACCACTAACGGCGTCAATCTTCTGTTCCCTCGGACAATTTCCGGTTTAGCTTGGGTGTTTGATGAACGAGAGCGCATTATACGTAATCTATTTTGATGTTAACTTTACCGTAAGGGTTCTTTAATTGTTCTTATATCCTTAATGTGCGTTTAATCACCGGAGTGTGTATTTCTATCAATTGGTAGCAATAAATAACCACTTTAACAGAAAACCTCTGAAAGACAGTGTGAGCAACTCATTCGTCCTAATCCAGAAGCTGACTGGTGGCATTTCTGTAAGGAGAACGTGATGCTTGTTCTTTCCTCATAATTCTTTGGACGTTACATTTTGAATCGGGCAAGAAAATCTGTACCAATCAGGATATAATTCATATACGTAATTGTCCACACAATTATTTGACTTACAAAAACTTCCTGGATCTCTACTTACTACAAGTCTAGCTTCAACAGGTATTTAATCACTACTAGTCTAGCTTCAACAGGTATTTAATCACTACCAGTCTAGCTACAACAGGTATTTAATCACTACTAGTCTAGCTACAACAGGTATTTAATCACAACAAGTCTAGCTAAAACAGGTATTTAATCACGACAAGTCTAGCTACAACAGGTATTTAATCACGACAAGTCTAGCTACAACAGGTATTTAATCACTACTAGTCTAGCTACAACAGGTATTCAATCACGACAAGTCTAGCTACAACAGGTAGTTAATCAATCATACTTTCTGCATCTTATGTTGTGACCGTCTACCACAAATGTCAATGGTATATGTATGTATTGTAACTTATCAGCAAAATAAAAGAAATAATAAAACACATTGTCTTGTGTTGTCAGGGACATGAGCAGATACACCAGGACACTACAACAGTCCCCTTCTAATAGTTCATACTGCTCAGCTCATCATCTGTTAAAAATAACAAAATATACAAAATGTCACACAGACCCTAGTCATGGTGGCTTGTCTTCCATGTAATGCAAAACATACACTTCTTGACACACGTAAACATCAACCTCCTCCATACTGCCATGACAAACAGATGGCCAACACATATATAACACACATGCCTCCAGCAGAACAACTATTTTAGTTTCATTACTTTTCTATAGCAAGTTATCTGTGTTAATAGGAATGCTGGCAACATGGAATAGGAATATTTGTCAAAATAACAAATTTTAATCAATGTTTTCCTTCATTGAAAGATGCTCATAAGAAATCAATACCTTCTAATGACCTTCTCCTCATTATTATCAAGTATAATTGGTATGGTACATGTATTAGCTTTGTATCAAGATGTTGAAAATAAAGTGCATTGTATAGGCTGGTTCGAATCACTGTTTCACACCTGGATCAATATCATGCTAGATATATTTGTGATTTATATTCAATGGTCATCTAACACACCATATTTCCTGTAAATTATGAAATTAAATTTAAGAATGATCTAAACTAAGAGTGAATCAGTTCAAATTAATTTCCTGTAAGAAGCTTAAGGAAGTAGATCTAAGTTGAATAACCTTGACAAGTTTTGTTCTGTGTTTAATGTCCGTGAAACAGCTAAGGTAATGGTAAGACCTTCCTTAAAGTAACAGCTAAGGTAATGCTAAGACCTTCCTTGACGTGACCTTGCTGTCTCAGGAGGTACAACACTGTGTTACGTAATGTTTCACTAATTAAGACAGTCTGGTAGATGTATATCACTTATCTGAATTGTCAGTTATCTGCACCAGAGGATTAAATCTTGGTTATCACAGATATAGACATTGTCATTCAGGTAAAATGTTTGACACACATTCAACAGCAATACTGACATATTTTTAAGAAAGAAAATAGTGTTTAAAAACTCGACAGTTCATCTTGAAATAAATTGAGTGAAAACAGAATTTCTATTTCAAGCATTTGGTCTGTTTAATCCCTCACTGTAAGTAAAGGTAACTGCTGTAGCAGAATCATGAAAGGGCTGTGGCTATGGGTGTAACATGATCATAGATATTTTTTCATTATAAAAATGGAATATTAAAAATGTTTATATGCATGTCAAATATGTATTGGTGTGGTAAATTGTATGTTTACTGTAGCTAATAATTCCAAATGTCAAATGTAGGTATGTTGATATTTGCATTAAATGTAAACAATGGGGGTGGAGGTCACCCCCTAGAGTGTAAACATATCAACTCTACAGAGAGTTACGCCAGCTACAGGACATTTAACACGAATAGAAACTCTATATATATATCAATCGTTGCAGAACTTATTAGTATGATCACAGGTTTAGGTTTAAATAAGAAAACCAAGAAAAACTGACGAAATAGCACTTAAGGATGTATGTTACCTTCATCTTAAATAAAACTCCATTCCAAGAGATTTCAACACTAAGGAACTCAAATATATCTTCTATAAATGATAATTTGGATGTGAACATCATTTGACATTATTAAAAGGCACTGTGACACATGCATTGATAAAAATA
>NW_018408914.1:1866705-1867136 GCF_002113885.1 Mizuhopecten yessoensis | reverse complement strand
ACATCCTTGAGTTGTTCCTGAAAATAATTATTTGTCCACCAAGCAGTCCTTCAAGCTACAAAGTCTTCAGGAAAAGGCAGTACCAGTTTAGCTACAGATGGTACATCGCTTAATATAACTAGCTTCAATCTGATTAATGTAGGAAACTCATATAAATCTGTACAGTGAACTGATGTAATCTGACACAAGTACTGCAGCACCCTATTTAATCCAATGTAATGATGTAATCCCAATCATAATTTAGAAAAATAACCTGTGTATTCTAGACTGGCTACCGGCCCTGTAAAGAATTTTCCAGCTGCAGTTTTCAACTTGCTTATCTCCCCCTAGTTTGAATCTTGGGATCAGACAACCAAATGATCAATAAATCTATATTTTAGAAATGGGGGCCAGTCTATGTGTATTCCGACATCCTGTGTAAACTGACATTA
>NW_018408914.1:1853639-1864708 GCF_002113885.1 Mizuhopecten yessoensis | reverse complement strand
AAGTATGCTTTAATCTCTGTAAAGTATTGAAAAAATATAATTATCAAGTATCTCAACACGTTCCTTATTGACACATATTCTACATGTACACGTAGTGGTTTTGCCATACAGTTTATTGTGTGTGATGGTTAATATGACTTCCTAAATGTTAGCGTTTGGAGACAGTGAAAGTGGGAAAGAGAGTATACATAGATTTATATTCATGGTCTAGAAAAAAAATGGCCAAAGACATTGAGTTGTTTAATGTAATAAATAAATTCACAAACGTTTCCTTTTTATATTCGCGTGTAGTTTGTCATTGCATATATGCACTTTATGTAAACATTTGAAAAGGGATATTCGTCTCGTGAATATTCCTTTTTACAGAAAGGTTTGTCCCATTGTTGAGGGAGTGTTTAGCCCCGTACCACCTGTACCGGTCACGGGAGAAGGCTGTGATAAATTGTAAAAACTTGTGCCCCATCCTTTGTTTAATTTTATTGGCAACAAATTTATGTTAAAAGCTAAATAAATTTAAATTCTTAATATTGGCAAGTGTGCAATTAACTTCTGATGATGAATAATTACTGTTCAATAAGTTTGAATACGGAATTAGAAATCATATAACTTGGTTTCATAGTGCGGTAAGAAGTTGCAGTTGCCTGACGGCCCCTCTCTGAGGGCCCCTTTGTAAACCGTTTCATCTCGCTCGCACCACTTGTGTTTGCTGCCTAATCAGGTGACGTTATCGGCGCTATTTTTAGCCGGGCTTTCCCGAACAATTCAAGTGGTCAAACTGGACATTTGGAACGGACTATGAATATGGGGATAGCGAGGTAACATAAGTGGAAGTGCATACAATACATACATTCATTAAAAAAAAAACGCCTTTTCACGTGATGTCCCTTTAAGAGTGGTGTCATGATTTTAATTAAAAGTGGTGCTCATCCATGTGCATTAAATCCTTTAACGATTAGTAAAATACTTAAATCAAAAGTATATGCTTCAGCCCTATATGGTTGTGAATTATGGTGTCTTCCAAAAACCGAAATTTTAATGTTAGAAAGAGCACAACGTTTTATTTTAAAGTCAATTCAAGGGTTCCATACAAGAACCCATACAGATATGTGCACAAGCCTTCTAGGGTGGTTAAGTTTAGAAGCATACATAGATACCAAGAAATTATTATTGTTTGGAAGATTATGTAACTTGGAGAAAAATTGTATATCTTATCTTGTGTTTTTTACTCGTCTTTTTATGGCAGTTATAGGGACCAATGTGTATAAGAATGTTTTTTTGAATGAAGTAATTAGAGTTCTAAAGAAATATGATTTATACAAATTAGTACAAGAATGTTTATCAAATGGATTATTTCCAGTGAAAAGTACATGGAAAGCGAAAGTGAAGCATAATGTACAGTTATATGAAGAAAAAGCATGGAAGGACTGAATGAGTAGTGGTGACCGCGATTTCTGCAGATTTATAATTGTTCATGATAATTTGGCTCCTCATATATTGTGGAAATTGTTAATGAAATTTCCTCAAAACAGAGAAGCCATACGTAGAATAATGAAATTGATTGTATCTCTAAGACATTCAGAAAAAACTGAATTATGTCATAAATGTGGACAAATGTATAACGATATATATACCCACATAGTTTTACAATGTGATTGTACAGAAGACTTACGAGATCAGTTATGGTGTCAAGTCATTAATGCATGTGAACTTTTGTTTAGCGTATATTTACACTCTCATTCAGACTATGAATTGTTTCACCTACTGATTGGTGGCAATATAACGTATGAACTGAATACATTAGAGTTAACAGAATTTCGTATGGCATCATTCAATCATATTTCAAAAATGCTGNACATCATTTGACATTATTAAAAGGCACTGTGACACATGCATTGATAAAAATATTTTTTCTGACTAACTACAGAGAAAACTCTACCGTAAATCACATGGATAATGTTTAACATAGCACACATCCTTGAGTTGTTCCTGAAAATAATTATTTGTCCACCAAGCAGTCCTTCAAGCTACAAAGTCTTCAGGAAAAGGCAGTACCAGTTTAGCTACAGATGGTACATCGCTTAATATAACTAGCTTCAATCTGATTAATGTAGGAAACTCATATAAATCTGTACAGTGAACTGATGTAATCTGACACAAGTACTGCAGCACCCTATTTAATCCAATGTAATGATGTAATCCCAATCATAATTTAGAAAAATAACCTGTGTATTCTAGACTGGCTACCGGCCCTGTAAAGAATTTTCCAGCTGCAGTTTTCAACTTGCTTATCTCCCCCTAGTTTGAATCTTGGGATCAGACAACCAAATGATCAATAAATCTATATTTTAGAAATGGGGGCCAGTCTATGTGTATTCTGACATCCTGTGTAAACTGACATTAACTGTTTCCCACACATGGTGTAGGATTAGACAGGTTTCACCATAATTTAGTCAGTTTATTACTGTAAAGTGTCAGTAACATTTTACATTTCACTTTTCACAGTGTAAACAGGATTGGTGAAGTAGTAAAACAATATTATGAACGAATACAAATCTGAAACTGATCATATCAGTGAACACGGTGAAGCCACAGATCTAATGACAGTACTGCTGGAACCCAATCTGGTACGCTAACATTACACACATGTATTGTTTTAGTACGTCTATTGTTTTACAACACATCTACAATTTGAGTCAGTTAGGACCATTTGTAAAAAGTCAAACACAACACAAATATGGCAGTCATATAAATGTATTTTAATAATATACTCTGAATGCAATGTTTTACATTGAATAAAATTGCTGTAGTAAAATAATAAGTTAGAGATTACAAAGTCTTTACACAAATACTTTACTCGGAGGAGACAATTTCCTAACATTTCAGACATGAAATATGACAAATATATATAAGAATAACACAATAAGTAATTATATAAGTAAGTACAACACAGATCTCTGTCAATGACACAATAAGTAAGTACAACACAGATCTCTGTCAATGACACAATAAGTAAGTACAACACAGATCTCTGTCAATGACACAGGCAAGTTCGCCATTGTACAATGTATAGTGTCTTGAGTTTGAAAAGGACTAAATGTCCACTTGCAGAAGTACAACACTAGAGTTTAAGTCACTTTCAAATATTTCAAATATACAAGACATTACAATTAAGATGTATGTGTGTTTGTATAAGACATAACATGATATATGCATGTGTTTATATAAGACATAACAAGATGTATGTGTGTTTATATAATATATAGACAAGACAAGACAACAAGACAAGATTTTATTCTTTTAAACCACAATTTACATGTGATATTAAGTAAAATATACAATGGGTACACTCAAGATAGAGTACGTGCTGTTTTAACCAGGAGAACGGACTCTCTCTATTATTATATTAATATATTTGCATATTTTAACTAGTAAAACTTTGTTATTTGTTGAAAAAAGTTGCTGGAATTTTAAACAGTTATAAGACATACCATGATGAATGTGTTTATATAAGACATTACAAGATGTATGCGTGCTTATATAAGACATAATATGATGTATGTGTTTATATAAGACATAACAAGATGGATGTGTATTTATATAAGACATTACAAGATGTATGTGTTTATATAAGACATACCATGATGTATGTGTGTTTATATAAGACATTACAGGATGTATGCGTGTTTATATAAGACATAACATGATGTATGTGTTTATATAAGACATAACAAGATGGATGTGTATTTATATAAGACATAACAAGATGTATGTGTGTTTATATAAGACATAACAAGATGTATGTGTTTATATAAGACACACCATGATGTATTTGTGTATATAAGACAGAACATGATGTATGTTTTTATGTAAGACATAACATCATGTATGTGTATGTTTTTATATAAGACATACCATGATGCATGTGTTTATATAAGACATTACAAGATGTATGTGTGTTTATATAAGACATTACAAGATGTATGTGTGTTTATATAAGACAAAACAAGATGTAAGTGTTTATATAAGACATTACAAGATGTATGTGTGTTTATATAAGACATTACAAGATGTATGTGTGTTTATATAAGACATTACAAGATGTATGTGTGTTTATATAAGACATAACAAGATGTATGTGTGTTTATATAAGACATAACAAGATGTATGTGTGTTTATATAAGACATAACATGATGTATGTGTGTTTATGTAAGACATAACATGATGCATGTGTTTATATGAGACATAGCATGATGTATGTGTGTATATAAGACATAACAAGATGTATGTGTATTTATATAAGACATAACATGATGTATGTGTGTTTATATAAGACATAACATGATGTATGTGTTTATATAAGACATAACAAGATGTATGTATGTTTACATAAGACCTAACATGATGTATGTGTGTTTATATAAGACATTACATGATGTATGTGTTTATATAAGACATAACAAGATGTATGTGTGTATATATAAGACATAACATGATGTATGTGTTTACATAAGACATAACAAGATGTATGTGTGTTTATATAAGACATAACAAGATGTATGTGTTTATATAAGACATTACAAGATGTATGTGTGTTTATATAAGACATTACAAGATGTATGTGTGTTTATATAAGACATACCATGATGCAGGTGTTTATATACATGTAAGACATAACATGATGTATGTGTGTTTATATAAGACATAACATGATGTATCTGTTTACATAAGACATAACATCATGCATGTGTATGTTTTTATATAAGACATTACATGATGTATGTGTGTTTATATAAGACCTAACATGATGTATGTGTGTTTATATAAGACCTAACAAGATGTATGTGTGTTTATATAAGACATTACAAGATGTAAGTGTTTACATAAGACATAACATGATGCATGTGTTTATATAAGACATTACAAGATGTAAGTGTTTACATAAGACATAACATGATGCATGTGTTTATATAAGACATAACAAGATGTATGTGTGTTTATATAAGACATTACATGATGTATGTGTGTATATAAGTTTATATAAGACATAACAAGATGTATGTGTGTTTATATAAGACATTACATGATGTATGTGTGTATATAAGACATTACATGATGTATGTGTGTTTATATAAGACATTACGTGATGTATGTGTGTTTATATAAGGCAGAACATGATGTATCTGTTTACATAAGACATAACATCATGCATGTGTATGTTTTTATATAAGACATAACATGATGCATGTGTTTATATAAGACATCACATGATGTATTTGTGTTTATATAAGACATCACGTGTAGATCTACAGGTAAAATATCTAAGGTAAATGTAGTACATGTATGATACAAACTAAAATTACCCTTCCTTTGATGTTTCTACCTATTGTTCTCAATATGTATGCGTTCAGGGAACACCCCTCTGACATCTAGGCCAAATATGGTATCCCACAGGTTGTCAGACTAAACAGGTAATTAGATAAAGATGGTGTCCCACAGGACATCAGATTAGACAGGTAAGTCAGAACAATAAGGTGTCGCACAGGGTGTCAGATCAGACAGGTTAATCAAATGAGAATTGTTCACTGGTTACGAGTGGCAGGAGGAGGAGTGCACCAATTACACAATGATGTACTGTATGTCGCAGGTGGTGAGGTCATACACAATTAAATCATTATCTAATTCCATTATACAAATGCAAATGCATATACTTGTGTGTGTCATCAAAGATAAAACCAATATTGCATAAATCTATTGCATGGCAAGACACAAAACAATAAATTTAGACACAGAGACAGGAACATAGCTACATTAATGCAAGCCTAAGTGTACAGTTATCTACATTAATGTGAGCCTTAGTGTACAATTATCTACATTAATGTGAGTCTTAGTGTAAAGTAATCTACATTAATGTGAGCCTTAGTGTACAGTTATCTACATTAATGTGAGCCTGAGTGTACAGTTATCTACATTAATGCAAGCCTTAGTGTACAGTTATCTACATTATTGTGAGCCTTAGTGTACAATTATCTACATTAATGTAAGCCTTAGTGTACAGTTATCTACATTAATGTGAGTCTTAGTGTACAGTAATCTACATTAATGTGAGCCTTAGTGTACAGTTATCTACATTAATGTGAGCCTTAGTGTACAGTTATCCACATTAATGTGAGCATTAGTGTACAGTTATCTACATTAATGTGAGCCTGAGTGTACAGTTATCTACATTAATGTAAGCCTTAGTGTACAGTTATCTACATTAATGTGAGCCTTAGTGTACAGTTATCCACATTAATGTAAACCTTCGTGTACAGTTATCTAAATTAATGTAAGCCTTAGTGTACAGTTATCTACATTAATGTGAGCATTAGTGTACAGTTATCTACATTAATGTAAGCCTTAGTGCACAGTTATCTACATTAATGTAAGCCTTAGTGTACAGTTATCTACTTTAATATAAGCCTTAGTGTACGGTTATCTACATTAATGTAAGCCTTAGTGTACAGTTATCTACTTTAATATAAGCCTTAGTGTACGGTTATCTACATTAATGTAAGCCTTAGTGTACAGTTATCTACATTAATGTGAGCATTAGTGTACAGTTATCTACATTAATGTGAGCCTTAGTGTACATTTATCTACATTAATGTGAGCCTTAGTGTACAGTTATCTACATTAATGTGTGCCTTAGTGTACAGTTATCTACATTAATGTGAGCATTAGTGTACAGTTATCTACATTAATGTGAGCCTTAGTGTACATTTATCTACATTAATGTGAGCCTTAGTGTACAGTTATCCACATTAATGTGAGCATTAGTGTACAGTTATCTACATTAATGTGAGCCTTAGTGTACAGTTATCTACATTAATGTAAGACTTAGTGTACAGTTATCTACATTAATGTGAGCCTTAGTGTACAGTTATATCACTTTCATTGTACTACCAGGCATCTTTTTTACTTTGTTTCTGTCAATTATTTTTCAATAAATCTCCTACGATTATTTTGCACAGACAAGTACATACAATGTACTGAAAAAATAATGTATGAAATAGTTTTGTTTTAGCATCCAATCTTTATGATTAAACATATCATCTCCCAAGCACAGATAATATATTTGGCTAGTAAAGAAAACCAAATTATATTTTTGTATTATACATACTATATATTAAAATTCTACATTAAAGACAGCCATAGGCTTATAAATCACATTCTAAGGTTTTGTTAGAAATGCTCAACTGAAATCCTACTGTTGTATAAATCAATCCATACTACACTGAAGGACAGGGACACTAAACACTTGTAACAAAACATGTATACGCACCACGAGAAAGGCAGAGTGTAAATATACACAATCTTAAGAAAGTCTGACTAGAGTACTAGGTTATCAGTGGAAATGAACAGTTTGTGTAAAGTCTCAATAGAACAGCTGCTATACTGATACGAAAGTACAAGGTATAAGGTACACAGTTGTGTAATGATAAAAAGGAAATATCAATAAAGTCATTTCACTGACAAGGTATATATCTTATAGTGACTCACAAGGTTCTATACCTGTTACAATCTACAACAGCTCGTAGAAATCTGCTCAAGGTCACACAAGGTCGCACTAAAGGGTTGTCGGCCTAGTAGAGCCAACTGTACAACAGTGATGATGTCACACGATCGGGGAGCATTTGGAACTGATTCAGAGCTTGTAGTTTCCACCTTGGGAGATCTGACTGTTGCATAATGTTCTATACAACCTGTCTAGTATAAAGCTTTGTCAGCTATCCTACCAATACTTTATGTTTTAAAGCTCCTTTTTACTTATGAACTACATTGTTATCATTTATTTTCTTGTCTCCAGATTTGCGTATTGTTAATTTAACACACAACTACTTCAGATAAATTTCTTATAAACTTCAAATTTTTGTGAAAATAATTAAAGCAATATCTTTTGTTTTCCATTCGTTAAGCTGACTAGAAAGAACACAATACCAGTCATACCTATACTCCAGCACATGAAAGATATACCTAGGATATAGATTACATTGTCATGACAACCAAATTCCTGTTATTATGTTCAGTAAGAGTTACAGCCTGAGGCTGCTTACTCAATAGGCCCTCTGACTGAGGCATATGAGAGTGTTAATAGCCATGAAACAACGTTTTATGTAATATTTTTCTACTATCATTCCGTTATATTTGGACTACAAATCAACTAGGGCTCAGAAGTATAGAAAATTGTGATGATGTCAATATAATTTGTATTATCAGAGTAATTTTTGAAGATGTTGATATACTTTGCTCCATCAGAGTAATTTTGCTACATGTATTTGGTTATAACCATATTACAGTTCCTCCTCCTTGTTCTTCCTCCCCTTAACTTCAACCCAGATGCAGGATTTAAACAGATTTGGGGTGGGGCACAACCATCTTTTGATGAGAAAACAAAAACTTTCTAAAATAGATATCAAAGAGACATCATTTACATGAAAACCTATATACTTTGACAATGAATGAAGGCTCTATGAAACTCCTACTCTCTTGTCTATTATATCATTGACTGTTTTCTGAGGATCTGGTGATATATTGTCAGTAAGTGACCTACATAGGACTACTTAAGATAAAAGAGAACAATAACTCAATCAATATCCATTTGTGGTCTGAGGTACTGCAATTTCAATGCCATTGTTTCTTGACATCCAAATTTGAACACTGATTCGGGTCTTAAAAACAAGGCAAATATTGCAAAGCATTCCATAGTTCCTCACTGGTTTATTCAAGGGCAACACATATATATATATATATGAACTTGAGGACAATATTACTGCTTGTATCCAATCTTGTATGACCAGACAATTACAAGCTGTACTTGTATGACCAGACAATTACAAGCTGTACTTGTATGACCAAACAATTACAAGCTGTACTTGTATGATCAGACAATTACAAGCTGTACTTGTATGCCAAATTTGGTAATTTCAGGTGACATATATAGTATGGAAAATGTGCTCTGGACAAAATCTGGAGATGGAAGGAATAAGAAAGACAGAAAGATGATGGAATAAAGACAAATTGAGTGAAAACCTTCTGTCCAATCTAGTAGTACCTATGAGGGACCAGTGAAAATGATCATTTGTGTTTTGTTCCCTAGTTTTATATGCTACTGTTATAACCCTAATGCTGTCACAACCAAGTCTTGTATCATCAGCTTCACCTTCAAGCTCTATCACAGCTTATATACCTCTATATCTTATAAAACGTTTAACTGATCATGATTATGAAGAATAATATGTTGCTACCATGTTTTCTTTTCGCTCTGGATCACCAGAGAGGATTCTTCTTAAACATGCCTTTCCATGTGGTGCTGTCTGCCTCATGGAAACGTTTCGTCAGGAATCCAAGTTTTTTCTCAAGCTCTTCCATTTCCTGCAATATAATGTGAAGATCTGATAAACGTAACAAATCTTATATTTCATATTTTGGATTTTTAAATGAAGCAATAAGAATTGCTCAAACATAATTATGAACATTTTTTAAGGTAATCTTTCGAAATAGGGAAATATGGTGAAGACGCAAAATTTAATATCAACCAACACGTGATAATATTAAGAGAGACATTAAATAGAATCCAGTTTCGATACTGTCGTTAATCTGTACAATTCTGGAAAATATTTTTGTATAATTTCTGACATTCATATTTCATGAGGAAACTAGAAAATGTCTGTAAGACATAAATGCCCCCGCTGCCATGTGAAATTAGTTTCAGTGTTCTATAAAAAGTTACAACCACTTTGATCTTGATACCCTGAAACATGCACACACACAAGGTACTACACTTAAAGTTGATTTTAATATTCATATGTTTTTTCTGTATGTTATTACCATCTCCATAACATATTGAATGAAGTTGCTAAGTGTTTAAATTGAATCAGTAGATGATTTTCTATATATAGCAACAGTGACCTTGGCCTTGACCTTGGAACCCTGAAACACAACAATGTCCGAAGTATACTCATACTTGACCTTTGTATAAAGTTTGACCAAAATGCATGAATGAATGAAGTTGCTAAGTGTTTAAATTGAATCAGTTGATGATTTTCTATATATAGCAACAGTGACCTTGGCCTTGACCTTGGAACCCTGAAACACAACAATGTCCGAAGTATACTCATACTTGACCTTTGTATAAAGTTTGACCAAAATGCATGAATGAATGAAGTTGCTAAGTGTTTAAATTGAATCAGTTGATGATTTTCTATATATAGCAACAGTGACCTTGGCCTTGACCTTGGAACCCTGAAACACAACAATGTCCGAAGTATACCCATACTTGACCTTTGTATAAAGTTTGACCAAAATCTGTCAAAGAATGAAAGTGTTTACATTGAATCGGGACGGGACAGGACAGGACGGGACGGGACGCGATGGGACGGACATGGGTAACACTATATACCCCCCCATTTTATGGCAGGGGCATACAAATATCTCACCTTAGAATAAGACTATTCATACTGAATAAGCAGCTATACCTTCTTGTTTAATTGAAGTTTAACCAAGACGTAATTATTCAACAAATCATATGTTGTGATATTTTTACTTACAAGTACAGCATGTATGATTTGCATGTCAAGGATGAAAACAAGGCTGTGGTATACGTGACGTGTACATGTAAGCTAGGCTAATACTATCCAGTACATGCATACACAGGCTTCACTGGAAATATGTTATTTGATATGTTTTGAGTTGATCCATTATTTGAGATATTTAGTAGCATAAAAGTATAATCCTCTTATCCTAGTTTGAATCTATCATTAGGAGCTAGTACTTAAATGTAATTATCCACAACTCAACCTGTGAATGTTAATACCATTTATACCAAACTGTACATTATATAAAAGTATTGACCAGCCTTTTACACCAAACTGTACATTATATAAAAGTATTGACCAGCCTTTTACACCAAACTGTACATTATATAAAAGTATTGACCAGCCTTTTATACCAAACTGTACATTATATAAAAGTATTGACCAGCCTTTTACACCAAACTGTACATTATATAAAAGTATTGACCAGCCTTTTA
>NW_018408914.1:1851778-1852832 GCF_002113885.1 Mizuhopecten yessoensis | reverse complement strand
TAATTTGTAAAATTACTCTAAGGCGCTTTACAACATATGGATAATAGTAATGGTTATAATTGTGAAAACAAACAACAAAGGCTTGCAATCACTTTCATACATTTAACAAGCAATGTGCACATAATTGAACAAATAAAAGGGTGGTATTTACATGACGTCTTTGCAAAGATTCTAAAATGCAGACGTGAAGAGGTGAGTTTTTATGTCCCTCTTGAACTTGGCCAGGGTATTCGACTTCCTAATAGCAGATGGTAAGCTATTCCACAACGTAGCCGAAACCCTCCCAAAGCATCTGTTTCCGTAGGTCACAGTACGAGATTTTGGGACACACAACAAAGATTCTGACTCCGACCGCAGTGATCTTGACGGCTGATACAGGGTAACAAGTTCCTGTAGGTACTGAGGAGCTGTTCCATATGGTTATACGGTGGGGATTTCAACCATTTCCAAGTGCTAAACTTATTTTGGCCCCACCCCTTAGTGCGGGGGGACAGACCCACCATTTGTACAATTTTGAATCCCTGCCTCCCATGAATGCTTCCAGTCAAATATGGTTGATATCCATCTCTTGGCTCCAGAGAAGAAGTCGCTGAAAGCAATATAGCCAAATTGACCCCTTTTTGCCCCGCCCTTCAGCCCCCTGGTGGGTCAGCCCCACCATTTGTACAATTTTGAATCCCCACCATCTAGGGATGCTTCCAGTCAAATTTAGTTAAATTCCAATCGGTGGTTAAGAAGAAGAAGTCGTTTAAAGAAATTGTTGATGGACGACGGACGCCACGGTATGGCATAAAATTGTTAATAAATATTGATAGGGTTAATTAATACCTATCAAACAGCCAAAAGTAATGTCCTATTATACCTGCCAAACAGTTTAGACATATGTCATATATTGTAAATCAGTTTGTACTAATGTCATATTACCTGTCACACAGTTTGTACTAATGTCATAATACCTGTCAAACAGTTTGTACTTATGTCATAATACCTGTCAAACAGTTTGTACTTATGTCATAATACCTGTCAAACAGTTTGTACTAATGTCATAATACCT
>NW_018408914.1:1827442-1850781 GCF_002113885.1 Mizuhopecten yessoensis | reverse complement strand
TAATGTCATATTGTCTGTCAAACAGTTTGTACTAATGTCATATTGTCTGTCAAACAGTTTGTACTAATGTCATATTACCTGTCAAACAGTTTGTAATAATGTCATAATACCTGTCAAACAGTTTGTACTAATGTCATATTACCTGTCAAACAGTTTGTACTAATGTCATATTGTCTGTCAAACAGTTTGTACTAATGTCATATTGCCTTTCAAACTATCATAGTTCCTACAATAATACAGACAGACAGTCTGTACCAATAATAAGTAATTATCAATTATCAATGTAAGAAAATCCCAAGGTAATGAATTAGGTTGAATTAAACTGAGACATTAATATATGGAGGCTATGTAACCAACTACTGATCTGTGAGTATGTCTATATCTGGGCGAGTTTGGCCGTAACGTTAAGACATTATGTTGACTCGCTGGAATGGATTTATATTATGATCTATCATGAAATGGAGATTGTGTTTCTCCAATACAACAAGACTGAGCACAGCTGGGCTGACTTCTATCCACCGCAGGTGATTTCATAATTGGTATCAACTTAAAACATAAATTTATGGACTGAGACTAAAGCTGTTACTGCAGACACATGTATATACACTGTTGTAATAAATGTGGAATATTGATATGCTGGGTAGGTTTTATATTGTCACCAAAAAAAGCAAGCAAATAAAGACGACCTAATAATAAAGCTTAATGAGTTCTTATTATAGTTTTAAAATACAGAGAATGTTGATTTATAATTCTGTAATACACCAAATTAGTCCAATACATTAATCACCATCATAGTGTTAGAAAAACAAGAGGCTCAGAGAGCCTGTATCGCTCACCCATTTCTTTTGTTACAAGAAACTGACATAAAGGTAACTTCAGACCAAATTTGGTAACTTAAACACAAGACATTTTAACATCTCTTAAACGCTGTTGTATGAAATTTGAAATTTTAATTTTAAAGCTTTTAACCCACATTGTCATTTGACCTCAGACTAGCACCTAAAGTTGATCTTTGACCTCTTTACTGTAATATAGATAACGATTCGCACTGCTGGTCTATATAACATACTCAAGTATCATGACTCTAGTCCAAATGGTACTTAGGATATTGTTGTTTGAAGTTTTTAAAATATTTGACCGCTGTGACCTTGAAAGTAGGTCGAAGTCATTTTAATGCGGAAACTTTATAGCACTTCATCCCAGGTACCTACTGGCCAAATATCATGACCCTGGGCCTTATGGAACTTGAGAAGAAGATTATTAAAGCTTTAAACCCATGTTGACATTTGACCCCGACTATCACTTTAAGTTGACTTTTGACCTCGACTAGCACTTTAAGTTGACTTTTGACCTCATTACTGTAATAAAGAAAACGATTCACACCGCTGGTCTGCATAACATACCCATGTATCATGACTCTAGTCCAAATGGTTCTTAGGCTATTGTTGTTTGAAGTTTTTAACATATTTGACCGCTGTGACCTTGAGAGTAGGTCAAGGTCATTTAAATGAGGAAACTTTATAGCACTCCATTCCAGGTACCTACTGGCCAAATATCATGACCCTATGTCCTACAGTTCTTCAGAAGAAGTCATTCAAAAGAAACAGTTGACAGACGGACAACTGACAGATGCAGTAATAGCTCTCAGGGGCTAATGTTCCTTGTCTACCTGTAAGCTACTTTAAATAAAATTTCTTGTATCTTGTACTTTGCATAAAAGCACTTGTACAGTCATACAGGTGGGAAGTCCATCTAGATAAAATGTAACGATTATTCTGATCAGCTGAAATCGCTGACAACCAAATCGGCACGTACACATGAGTTCCTGATCAAATGAATGTACACATTGCCAGTCAGGGCATACTGGTCAATTTAAATTAAAGTTCAAACTATGACACACCTAACACACCTAACTTAGAACAGGATATAAGCAAATGTTGCATGAAATTTACCTGTGTTTCTGATAAATTTAGATTAATTATTTAGATAATTTACTCAAATTAATTAAGTTATGTATTAAATTTTAACAAAATTTGACTTGGAAATATCACTTTAATATGAAAAGTATGCCATTTCTATAACAAATTACATTATTTTTAGTATTTGGTATTAGAGGGGGAAAAAGGACATTATTTGTAAATAGGAAGGATATTTCTTCTTCTTAGGCGCAACCATATTTGGCAAACAGCCAATCACAATTTGTAAGGACACATGACAATTCAAACAAGAGAATTCTATTTCAGGTACACTTGACCCTTCCTGTTCACACATGTACAAGTTCAACATAGGACCCTGACCTCCAATTAAATCCCACCAGGTATCAATTATTTTTTTACAAGCCAAGATCTGTCATTTTCTATCTGTAGTAAATGTGATTTATTACAATATAAGATTAGAAATCCTTTAGATAAATTCTGATGTGGCAAATGTCATTGATTCAAAAAAGACCACAATCACTGTTTAAAGTTACAGAAAACCCCCATTAACTATGAGTTCTAATTGAATAATGGTAAAAAACATCTCTGTTTTATCATTCACAATTACACGTTTAAGAAAATATTTTTGTGATTGTGTAGCGGAACTCTCCTTTTTCTCCTGTTATAATTGTATGTAAATTTAAAACTCTCAAACTTGTTGGGGTATCTACCGTACATGCTTTGAAGCTGTGATGGAAGGGTAGTTTTATATCGGGACCCTTGTATTAGTTGGCAGTGGTTGAATGGAAATTATTTGGGAGAGAAAAGTGCCAAATGTATATCAACTTTGTCCCACATGTAAAATATAATCTCTGCATGCCTGTATTGTTAATGTTTGTAAACTATACTGTCAATATGTAACAGACAGCTTTATATGTACTTATGCATACAGGTAAACCTCCAGGTCTAGGGGACTGGCTTGTTATAATATACAAGTTGTCTGTTTCTGCTGTCATTTATCAAATACATGTACAATGAAATCTGGTTGAATAAAACTTGGCTGGGTGAAATCCTTTTCTCACTACATACATAATGATTACAAAATACTTTATATTTGAATAATTTGATGTTTTCATTGATCAGATAAATATAAATATGTTACATTATCTGAAAATGAAGTCTGACAGTGATACTGTTACAGTAAAACAGTTAGTGTAATCTGTAACCAAACACAAGGAGACAGTGATACTGTTACAGTAAAACAGTTAGTGTAACTTGTAACCAAACACAAGGAGACAATGATACTGTTACAGTATAACAGTTAGTGTAATATGTAACCAAACACAAGGAGACAGTGATACTGTTACAGTATAACAGTTAGTGTAATCTGTAACCAAACACAAGGAGACAATGATACTGTTACAGTATAACAGTTAGTGTAATCTGTAACCAAACACAAGAAGACAGTGATACTGTTACAGTTTAACAGTTAGTGTAATATGTAACCAAACACAAGGAGACATTGATACTGTTACAGTATAACAGTTAGTGTAATATGTAACCAAACACAAGGAGACATTAATACTGTTACAGTATAACAGTTAGTGTAATCTGTAATCAAACACAAGGAGAGAGTGATACTGTTACAGTATAACAGTGAGTGTAATATGGAACCAAACACAAGGAGACATTGATACTGTTACAGTATAACAGTTCGTGTAATCTGTAACCAAACACAAGGAGACATTAATACTGTTACAGTATAACAGTTAGTGTAATATGTAACCAAACACAAGGAGACAGTGATACTGTTACAGTAAAACAGTTAGTGTAACTTGTAACCAAACACAAGGAGACAATGATACTGTTACAGTATAACAGTTAGTGTAATCTGTAATCAAACACAAGGAGAGAGTGATACTGTTACAGTATAACAGTTAGTGTAATATGTAACCAAACACAAGGAGACAGTGAAACTGTTACAGTATAACAGTTAGTGTAATCTGTAACCAAACACAAGGAGACAATGACACTGTTACAGTATAACAGTTGGTGTAATCTGTAACCAAACACAAGGAGACAGTGAAACTGTTACAGTATAACAGTTAGTGAAATCTGTAACCAAACACAAGGAGACATTGATACTGTTACAGTATAACAGTTAGTGTAATCTGTAACCCAACACAAGGAGACAGTGAAGACAGTAAAAAATATTTATAGATGAAATTAACAATAAGAGTGTTCTGAGGGTAAAAATGCAATGCAGCAAGACATAGATTCGAACCCTGGACCTTCCAATAAAAAGACTGTTGTTCTGGTTTCTGTGGTGGAAGAAAACTGAATAACCAGAGGTCTAAGGATCATAGCCAGACACTTTTACCACTGCAGTGAGACAAAAATCTTGATTTACCCCGTGGTGGAGGTCTAGCGATCATATAGCTGGACACTTTGACCACTGCAGTGGGACAGGGATCTTTATTTACCTCGTGGTGGAGGTCTAGCGATCATATAGCCAGACACTTTGACCACTGCATTGAGACAAAGATCTTTATTTACCTTGTGGTGGAGGTCTAGCGATCATATAGCTGGACACTTTGACCACTGCAGTGGGACAGGGATCTTTATTTACCTCGTGGTGGAGGTCTAGCGATCATATAGCCAGACACTTTGACCACTGCATTGAGACAAAGATCTTTATTTACCTTGTGGTGGAGGTCTAGCGATCATATAGCTGGACACTTTGACCACTGCAGTGAGACAAAGATCTTTATTTACCCCTAGGTGGAGGTCTAGGGATCATAGAGCTAGACACTTTGACCACTGCAGTGGGACAGGGATCTTTATTTACCCCGTGGTGGAGGTCTAGTGATCATAGAGCTAGACACTTTGACCACTGTAGTGGGACAGGGATCTTTATTTACCCCGTGGTGGAGGTCTAGTGATCATAGAGCTAGACACTTTGACCACTGTAGTGGGACAGGGATCTTTATTTACCCCGTGGTGGAGGTCTAGTGATCATAGAGCTAGACACTTTGACCACTGTAGTGGGACAGGGATCTTTATTTACCCCGTGGTGGAGGTCTAGTGATCATAGAGCTAGACACTTTGACCACTGTAGTGGGACAGGGATCTTTATTTACCCCGTGGTGGAGGTCTAGTGATCATAGAGCTAGACACTTTGACCACTGTAGTGGGACAGGGATCTTTATTTACCCCGTGGTGGAGGTCTAGTGATCATAGAGCTAGACACTTTGACCACTGTAGTGGGACAGGGATCTTTATTTACCCCGTGGTGGAGGTCTAGTGATCATAGAGCTAGACACTTTGACCACTGTAGTGGGACAGGGATCTTTATTTACCCCGTGGTGGAGGTCTAGTGATCATAGAGCTAGACACTTTGACCACTGTAGTGGGACAGGGATCTTTATTTACCCCGTGGTGGAGGTCTAGTGATCATAGAGCTAGACACTTTGACCACTGTAGTGGGACAGGGATCTTTATTTACCCCGTGGTGGAGGTCTAGTGATCATAGAGCTAGACACTTTGACCACTGTAGTGGGACAGGGATCTTTATTTACCCCGTGGTGGAGGTCTAGTGATCATAGAGCTAGACACTTTGACCACTGTAGTGGGACAGGGATCTTTATTTACCCCGTGGTGGAGGTCTAGTGATCATAGAGCTAGACACTTTGACCACTGCAGTGAGACAGGGATCTTTATTTACCCCTTGGTGGAGGTCTAGTGATCATAGAGCTAGACACTTTGACCACTGTAGTGGGACAGGGATCTTTATTTACCCCGTGGTGGAGGTCTAGGGATCATATAGCTAGACACTTTGACCACTGCAGTGGGACAGGGATCTTTATTTACCACGTGGTGGAGGTCTAGCGATCATAGAGCTAGACACTTTGACCACTGTAGTAAGACAGGGATCTTTATTTAGCTAAACAGTTGTTACCTACCATTGTGATAATCTTGTTCTGTCGCTGTTTCAGTTCAGGTGAGGCATTTTCCAACTTCTCTATCTGTGTAAACATCAGGACAGAAAAAACAATGGAATTCAATAATTATTATTGTATGTTAAGCATCTATCAATGATATTACAAATTTGGTGAACATTTACTTTTCAAGTAAAAGGGGGGAAGATTAAGGGTGTCACTTTAGCTGGAATTAATTCTCTGGGTCGGTAGGCAGTTACGAACAAACATATATGAGTGAATATTATCAGCAATTTTGGAGCTTACAAATTCTGAATATTTCATAACCTTCAGTTTGTCATACATCAAAGCATAACCACAACCAGAAGAAATACACAAATCAAAGTTTGATCTCAACCAAAGGTAGAGCAATTGACCATAAAAAGATTATCTTGACAGACTGACCATCAAATTATTGCAGTATGTATGTAACCTCCACAAAAAGAAAGGTAATTTATAAGACTAAAATATCAGCTCTGACACACTGACCAGTAGCTTGTTGTAGATCACCCATCTCATCAAACTACAGCTCCTTACCTGATTCTGACCGATGTTTTTCAGTCAGTATTGGGTATATGTAAGTGTAGCGATGTCTAACTGGACCGTTCCAATTCCAGAACTATGGACACTGACATATACCAGTGTTGAAGGCTAACTACAGGGCAAGTCATATAGGTGTTTTAGAATGCTACATCATCATCATGTTACTTCTTGGCAAACTATGCTTATATATGTATATTTTTCATTTCTCCTGTCTGTGCCTTGTCCCCCACTCCCCACCCAGCCAACTTTGCTTGCAATAACATTAAGTTTATTCATTTTGCTACTTTTTGAAAAATTCAAATACTTTGTTACATTGTTTAGGTAAAGACATTGATTTACAATTTATTAAGAGATATATTGTGAAGCGCTTGCATCACTCACAAAATCTAGCTTTTAATTAATTTTGACAAAGTTGTATTTATAATACAACACAAAATGACGAAATACATTTAAAAAAAAAAAAATAACGAATTCTTATTGTTGTTAAAGAAATAAGATAAATTTTCATGAAGCAAACTTTGAACCTACCTGATAAGAAAGATCAACATAAAACAGACCCATCCTTTATAATACCTATTTACTTCTGCTACATTGTGTATGTATCTGTTTGACAAATTGTGATGATCAAGCAACCAAATGAGATTTCATACTCTAGCCTAATTACCTCCCCTGACAAACTGTTCCTCTTCTTTAGCCTAATTACCTCCCCTGATGCACTGTACCTCTACTCTAGCCTAATTACCTTCCCTGACGCACTGTACCTCTACTCTAGACTAATTACCTCCTCTGAAAAACTGTATTTCTACTTTAGCCTAATTACCTCCCCTGATGCACTGTACCTCTACTCTAGCCTTATTACCTCCCATGAAGAACTGTATTTCTATTTAGCCTGATTACCTTCCCTGACGCACTGTACCTCTGCTCTAGCCTAATTACCTACCCTGACAAACTGTACCTCTACTCTTCCACTGAACAACTGTACCTCTGCTCTAGCTTTATTACCTCCCCTGACAAACTGTACCTCTACTCTCACCTAATTACCTCCCCTGACAATCTGTACCTCTACTCTGGCCTAATTACCTACCCTGACAAACTGTACCTTTACTCTAGCCTAATTACTTCCCCTGACAAACTGTACCTTTACTCTAGCCTAATTACCTCCCCTGACAAACTGTACCTCTGCTCTAGCCTAATTACCTCCCCTGACAAACTGTACCTCTACTCTAGACTAATTACCTCCTCTGAAGAACTGTATTTCTACTTTAGCCTAATTACCTCCCCTGATGCACTGTACCTTTACTCTAGCCTAATTACCTCCCCTGTCAAACTGTACCTCTACTCTAGTATAATTACCTCCCCTGACAATCTGTACCTCTACTCTGGCCTAATTACCTCCCCTGTCCAACTGTACCTCTACTCTAGACTGATTACCTCCTCTGAAGAACTGTATTTCTACTTTAGCCTAGTTACCTCCCCTGATGCACTGTTCCTCTACTCTAGCCTAATTGCCTCCCCTGTCAAACTGTACCTTTACTCTAGTCTAATTCCCTCCCCTGACAATCTGTCCCTCTACTCTAGCCTAATTACGTCCCCTAACAACTGTACCTCTACTCTAGACTAATTACCTCCTCTGAAGAACTGTATTTCTACTTTAGCCTAATTACCTCCCCTGGCAAACTGTACCTCTACTCTAGACTAATTACCTCCTCCGAAGAACTGTATTTCTACTTTAGCCTAATTACCTCCCCTGGCAAACTGTACCTCTACTCTTCCACTGAACAACTGTACCTCTGCTCTAGCCTAATTACCTCCCCTGGCAAACTGTACCTCTACTCTAGACTAATTACCTCCTCCGAAGAACTGTATTTCTACTTTAGCCTAGTTACCTCCCCTGATGCACTGTTCCTCTACTCTAGCCTAATTGCCTCCCCTGTCAAACTGTACCTCTACTCTAGACTAATTACCTCCTCCGAAGAACTGTATTTCTACTTTAGCCTAATTACCTTCCCTGACAAACTGTACCTCTACTCTAGGCTAACTACCTCCCCTGACAAACTGTACCGTTACTCTAGTCTAATTACCTCCCCTGACAAATTGTACCTCTACTCTTCCACTGAACAACTGTACCTCTGCTCTAGCCTAATTAACTCCCCTGACAAACTGTACCTTTACTCTAGCCTAATTACCTCCCCTGACAATCTGTACCTCTACTCTAGCCTAATTACCTCCCCTGTCAAACTGTACCTCTACTCTAGCCTAATTACCTCCCCTGACAAACTGTACCTCTGCTCTAGCCTAATTACCTCCCCTGACAAACTGTACCTCTACTCTAGTATAATTACCTCCCCTGACAAACTGTACCTTTACTCTAGTCTAGTTACCTCCCCTGACAAACTGTACCTCTGCTCTAGCCAAAGTACCTCCCCTGACAAACTGTACCTCTACTCTAGCCTAATTACCTCCCCTGACAAACTGTACCTCTACTCTAGGCTAACTACCTCCCCTGACAAACTGTACCTCCCACATAGAGCCATATGGTTACTTATCCAAAGAAGAATAACAATACATATTTCTACTTCTGCTATGGACATACATGTTGATTGGTAGATACCTACCCTATCCAGGGTTAGTTATACATGTTGATTGGTAGATATAACAGTCCCCTTGATGTGTATATACATGCTGATTGGTAGATACAACAGTCCCCTTGATGTGTAGATACCTACCCTATCCAGGGATAGTTATACATGTTGATTGGTAGTCATAACAGTCCCCTTGATGTATAGATACCTACCCTATCCAGGGTTAGTATGGTAGACATAACAGTCCCCTTGATGTATATATACCTACCCTATCCAGGGTTAGTTATACATGTTGATTGGTAGACATAACAGTCCCCTTGATGTGTAGATACCTACCTATCCAGGGTTAGTTATACATGTTGATTGGTAGATATAACAGTCCCCTTGATGTATATATATATACCTACCCTATCCAGGGTTAATATAGTAGATATAACAGTCCCCTTGATGTATAAATATATACCTACCCTATCCAGGGTTAGTATGGTAGATATAACAGTCCCCTTGATGTATAGATACCTACCCTATCCAGGGTTAGTATGGTAGACATAACAGTCCCCTTGATGTATATATACCTACCCTATCCAGGGTTAGTATAGTAGATATAACAGTCCCCTTGATGTATATATATACCTACCCTATCCAGGGTTAGTATAGTAGATATAATAGTCCCCTTGATGTATATATATACTTACCCTATCCAGGGTTAATATAGTAGATATAACAGTCCCCTTGATGTATATATATACCTACCCTATCCAGGGTTAGTATGGTAGATATAACAGTCCCCTTGATGTATATATATACATACCCTATCCAGGGTTAGTATAGTAGATATAATAGTCCCCTTGATGTATATATATACTTACCCTATCCAGGGTTAATATAGTAGATATAACAGTCCCCTTGATGTATATATATACCTACCCTATCCAGGGTTAGTATGGTAGATATAACAGTCCCCTTGATGTATATATATACTTACCCTATCCAGGGTTAATATAGTAGATATAACAGTCCCCTTGATGTATATATATATACCTACCCTATCCAGGGTTAGTATGGTAGATATAACAGTCCCCTTGATGTATATATATACCTACCCTATCCAGGGTTAGTATAGTAGATATAACAGTCCCCTTGATGTATATATAGATACCTACCCTATCCAGGGTTAGTATAGTAGATATAACAGTCCCCTTGATGTATATATATACCTACCCTATCCAGGGTTAGTATGGTAGATATAACAGTCCCCTTGATGTATATATATATACCTACCCTATCCAGGGTTAGTATGGTAGATACCTACCCTATCAAGTAGCTCAACGATCTTCTTCTTCATTGTTTCATGGTAACGGTCCCGTTTTACACTTCTGGCTTTTGGCTTGACTAGAAAGAAACATAATCATATAATTGCAACTACAGAAATGTGCTGACAACACCAGTTTCATGACTAAAAGATCAGTGGCAATGTCAAATAGCATTTTTACGTAACTATGCTTTCCGTCAGTCAGTTACAATGGTCGGCTACGTCAAGACCACTGTAACTGCTTCTAATTCAGACAAATGATCAATGACAATAATTTCTAAAATTTCTAGAAGTTTTCAAACATTGCAGCACTTATAAACAAACACACATGTATTAAACAGAACTCTGCAGCTAAAAATGGAAGTGATACTCAAATTCAATCTCAATCTTTTGAGAAACTAGAATACTGACAGGTCAGCAAGGGCCCCGCTGTATGCCTGACAGTGTATATCTCCCATATAAGCACCAAGTAAAAGCAAAAGTGATCATTTTGGATTTAGGGATATTGATAATATGGCCTTATATATACTTTCCTGGGGGAAACTGCAGTTATAAAACAGAAGTATTGTAAGGGCCTTATGTGATGTATTTTTGACAGTATATTCATGTTTTCTATTTTTATTAACAGCGACATTGACCTGAGGAATTTTTTAAACCACTATTGTACATCTGCATTTTTTTTTTTTTATATTTGTATTATTTTCAATACAGTATAGTCTTACATATTTGTTTACATGCTCATTTGATTCAATCAAACATCTTTCATACTAAACAAGGTTTATGTATATTAATAATCAAGCTTGATATAAATCATCAGTAAGATGATGCAACCTATTGGTATTTGATATACATGGTATATATAAAGATTTCTAGTGAATTGATATAGAGAAAAAACAAGAACAATGAAGAATGAAAAACACAGAGACACAAGAAAAGGAAGCACTGACACAGAAAGAAAAAGAAAGTAACAGAGAAAGACCGGTGAAGAGAAAAAAAGACAAGCAGATGTAAAGAGAAATATCTGCATAAATAAAATAACAGTGTATTATCATAAGTAATTTCAGAAAGTTTGGCCTTCTGTTAGGCCCTCATCTGATGTCTTTTTGACTGTATATTCCCGGATCTATTTTAAGAAAAACAGCGACCTTGACCTAGGAATTTTTTAAAACACTATTGCATATCTGTATATAATCACAATGTATCATCATAAGAAATTTCAGAAAGTTTGGCCTTCTGTTAGGTCCTCATCTGATGTCTTTTTGACTTTATATTCCCGGATCTATTTTAAGTAACAGCGACCTTGACCTAGGAATTTTTGAAACACTTGCATATCTGCATAATTTCAGAAAATTTGGCCTTCTGTTAGGCCCTCATCTGATGTCCTTTCGACTGTATATTCCAGATCTATTTTTAGTAACAGCGACCTTGACCTAGGAATTTTTTAAACCACTATTGCATATCTGCATATAATCACAATGTATCATCATAAGAAATTTCAGAAAGTTTGGCCTTCTGTTAGGTCCTCATCTGATGTCTTTTTGACTGTATATTCCTGGATCTACTTTCAGTAACAGCGACCTTGACCTAGGATTTTTTTAAACCGCTATTGCACATCTGCGTATGATAACAATGTATCATCCTAAGAAATTTCAGGAAGTTCAGCCTACTGGTAGGGCCTTAATTATATGATGTATTTTTGACAGTATATTTCCAATTCTTTTTTCATTGTACCATAGTTGTAAACATCATGTTACTGTGCTCTAAAGATGGCCTCCCTTTGAAACATGTCAGCACGTAGGATGTAAATCAAACAATACATTCTGTACCGGATTCGGTGGTGTTGTTGCTCATCATTTCTATTTTCATTTGCTCTGCTTTCTCTGATGAGCACTGTTGAATACCATTACGGTATCCACCCCAGATTCCCTACCGACACTATGGAAATGACCTCCTTGCAGGGACGTTGGGTCTCCATCCCCCTGTTGTTACTAATCCTATTTTTAATAACAGTGACCTTGACCTTAGGAACTTTTTAAACCCCTATTGCACATCTACACATCACAGTGTATCACCATGAGAAATTTCAGACATTTCGGCTATCTGGATCATGAGATAATCTCAGGAAACGAAAGTGCTGACGGAAGGATGGACGGACGGACGGACACCATGATTACTATAGGGCACCCGCATTAACTCATTCGCCCCTGAAGACACATTTTTATTCTTCTAATTCAAAGGTTGGAATAGTTTATTAAAAAATTTCAGGGGTGAATGAGTTAATGCAGATAATTGGCCCTAACCAATTCATGTTATACACTATGATGTCTTTCTGTGCCAAGTAACGAAAAAAAATCAAACAATCAGTTTAGGAAGAGTTAAGTTTATCAGGCTGATTCATACCTAACCCCAAAAACTCTGTTTGCAGGATGTACAATTAGTTAAGAAATCCTATTAAAAAACAAGAAAACTTTGTAAAACCTATGTATGCCCTTACTCCTGCTTGTACAATGCAAAAACTAATCAAAGAAATTAAGCTAAATGTAAAGTACACGTCAGTGAACCAGAAAATATAGGTCACAGTGACCTATATTTCGACATATCGGTGCAGTACCGGTACTTCTTAAGATATATGTATACCAACATACAGAGTTTGATGACTGATTGAGGTTTAGTATTGGACTTACAAGCTATAAAACAAAGGCTAACCAAGATATAATATTGACAGACTGAACGGACTCAGGTATACCCACATACAGAGTTTGATGACTGATTGAGGTTTAGTATTGGACTTACAAGCTATAAAACAAAGGCTAACCAAGATGTAATATTGACAGACTGAACGGACTGATAGAAATGGCAAATCTGTCAGAGTATTAGAGTACCATCCACTATTACCCACTTTGATGCTGGGGAATAGAAGCAATGAAAACATCCTGTTAGAAAATACACAGTAAATCCATCCAATCGCAACTTTAAACATGTGACATGGTCATCAGAACTGGAGTAGAATCAGTTATATAAAGCTACCGTTTCCTGATTATCCTGTGTCATGAAATAAGAGTAGAACTATTGATTGGAAATCAAAACAACTACACAAGTACAGAAATAAGACAGAGATGGTTTTATACTAAAACGGTCATTTAAACACATTCAGAGACAACACTGTAGAGGACTTTAGGGAAGATTTCTGTTTAACGTATTATCGTTGGAAAGTCTTGGTGTCATGGTGGCATTATAATTGATTCTGTGCTATAACAGTGTGTACTTGGCACTAGCTATAGTCCACTGATATAAAGCTGGCTTCAGCCAAATAACAGCATGTGTATGCCAGACAATATAAACGTTCTCCATGCACAAGATGATCTGGACATTGCTTGCCTGTTACCTGTTACTATGTTAAAACCCTTAGGCTGCTACGCACGGCATATGCCGTTTTGAAAAGTCGGGCCGTCAGTGCTACGCACGGTATATGTCGTTTCTCGGTCTGTAGGTTTTGATCGGTAGCCAGGAAGTGTGAAGTCGGGTTGTTGCTATACCAAACCCGAACGTGTATAGTAGAAGGCTTCTGATTGGTTGTTTCGTCATTACTTTCGATATTCACGGCAGTGTACGCTAGTAATAACCAAAGGTGTGCGAGAGAATTTCAAATAAAAAAAAACATCATAAAAATGGCGGACGTGTAGATTGAAGCGATGAATATGATGGTAAACATTTATTCTCCATCGTCACCTACGATGATAATAAAGGTTTTGAAGGGTTTGACTTGGTTGATGTGGAAATACTTCAGTGTAACATAATATGTTACTTTCCAATAAACGGCTTTGTGCCCTACGCAAACAGGAAAATNCTTGTTACCCTGTATCAGCCGTCAAGATCACTGCGGTCGGAGTCAGAATCTTTGTTGTGTGTCCCAAAATCTCGTACTGTGACCTACGGAAACAGATGCTTTGGGAGGGTTTCGGCTACGTTGTGGAATAGCTTACCAACTGCTATTAGTCAAATACCCTGGCCAAGTTTAAGAGGGACATCAAAACTCACCTCTTCACGTCTGCATTTTAGAATCTTTGCAAAGACGTCATGTAAATTCCACCCTTTTATTTGTTCAATTATGTGCACATTGCTTGCTTAAATGTTTAAAAGTGATTGTAAGCCTTTGTTTTTTTGTTTTCACAATTATAACCATTACTATTATCCATATGTTGAAAAGCGCTTTAGAGTAATTTTACAAATTATATAGGGCGCTATATAAATGTTGTATATTATTATTATTTATTATTTGTAGACAGGAGACTTAACTTCACTAAACACACAGTAATTAAACTTAATTTTCCAATTTATTCAGAGAAAATATATATACCTGATATCTATTGTTCATTGTTTTCTTACATAAAGTTTTTTTAATAACATATCACATCAAAACTGATATTGAAATTGAGCATTTCAGGATTACAAAATTATGAATAAAATAAGAAATAAGTGTTTTCATTTTACCTACGAAGTACAAATGTATACCTAGTTGAATTTTTAGCTGATGTATTGCCTGAAAAACAATACGGACGAATATTTTTTTAAAAAGGTCTCATTTCTGATTGATTGAATGACAATAATGTAAACATCACCTGGATATGTGTACTGTTGCTTTATTTTTGTCAACAAAAGGTCTAATGGGACGGTATCGCTCACCTGATTCAGGCATTTTCTTTTCGTTATTTGGGTGTAATGAAAAACAGGTTTTATCTGGTCAAGTTGAGCCATTCAATTTCATGTTTATCAGGCTGTACTGTAATAAATAATCTACAATCAAATGTTTGGGAAAATCACTTTCCATAACCTTCAAATATTATTGCTACAAATATCTCCATCACTACAAATCAATATCAGACAGTTTGAAGTTTGTCTGAAGATATATCATCAGAAAAGGAGGTTGTCTGGTACTTGTAGGAAAATTAGGAAGAACTTATGGGCAATTTCAGCTTATAGAGGCCTTTTAAATAAATACCAGGTATATATGTACGGGAGGTCAGGAGGCTTGCGCTGTTGATGTTAACAAACTACAAGAACAAAGTTGTGTACAGATATAACTCCCATGCTATTACCAGTCGACCACCAACTCTGACACAGCAAAGCACTATCTAGTCTACACTAAACAGATAGTATTCTTACAGCATCAAACAATGATCAAATTATAGGAATCAACCATTATGACCTTTTAATTGTGTTTCTCAGCATGTAACCAGACGGCACTCTCCTGGTTGTGTAGAGCGTATAGGTAACAGCAGACCATGTTTAGGTTCTAACATATCAGGGAAAACACCTATCACTTGGCAGTGCCTCCAAAGGTCATGACCTTTACAGTATATCTAGTATGGTTTTTGCTCCTCTGCTACATTGTACCAAACACTCTGACAGCTAGAACATTCTCTCTGTCAGCATTACACAATATAAATTAAGCATAACTGCTTGGATAGTAAACCTGCCATGTTGTAAACAAAATGATGGATGCTATTATAATTGGATAATAATAACATATCTCTATTTCATTGGTAGGAAGCGGATCATTTTATGAGAAGAAGCTGAAACCATACTTTATAATCCATCTAGTTCAGGTTGTTACTGACCTGGCTAGAGGGTTTTCCCTTTATTTAGATCTGTGTACATAACTGTACTTCCAGGCTTGACCGTAAAATAGAGACACTTGGAAAAGTAATCTTGCTGACAGTATTACTCTATCTCTGTTGCTATAGCCATTGCATTATGAGATACCACAGTTTTTCTTACACAAATCTCTGTAGTCTGACATAGAGATTTGTGTAAGACAAACAGTAACATTGTAACTGTAGTATCCCATAATACTATAGCTATAGCTCTGTGCAGTCTTATACCTGACCCCCCCCCCCGGCCCACACACACACACACACCAGCTAAGCTATTGTTAAGTGGTTAATTACTTTAACTCATTCACCCCTGAAGTTTCACAATCAACTATTCCAACCTTTGAATTGGAAGGGTTCAAATGTATCTTCAGGGGTGAATGAGTTAAACTTGCTAGTAATTAACAATAATTATTTAACTGAGTGTGATCCTGATCATAATCCATTCATTTGGAAACCAACTTGGGTTAAAATGATGAAACGCCAACTAACCTTGACAACTGAACCAAAACAATACCACTATCAGAAACAGTGAATAACTCCAAGGAACCTCCAACCACCTCAAACACACTCCAAAACAATACCACTATCAGAAACAGAGAATAACTCCAAGGAACCTTCAACCACCTCAAACACATTCCAAAACAATTACCTGGATCTAGCTTACTCAATACAGTCTTGGTTACCGAAAAGCATCTTTAATTCATTGTAGCAGTGATTTATTCCGGAGTGTGTTAAATATAAGTGGGTAAGAGGAAATTAACTGCTGTTTCTCCTGTCATGGTGTAATTAGGTATACAGAAAGGGTTGGGTGTATTCAAGGTTTCCCATGTTATACCATAGTAAGTGTGACAATGGGCGATTGTTTCTCTCCTTCATTCTTATAATGCAACATAGAAGAGGATAAAGGTCATTTACTTGGAATAAATTTGATAGCCCTTCAGCCAAGTAAGCTATATGAAAAATATCAGGGGGTTTTAGAAGCTGTTTGAAGATTTTCACACATTTGACCGCTGTCATCTTGAATGAAGATCAAGATTATATATTTGGACAAGATCAGGCAAAATGTTTTAACTCTAGACTTGTGATTATTTAGAAGAAGTATTTTGAAAATTTTAACACATTTGACCACTCTTACCTTGAATATGGGTCAAGGTTGTAACCCTTTATCTCAACAAACTACATGCAAAATATCATGACCCTAGGCCTTTTGGTTGTTAATATTGAAGACTTTGAACAGACAGATGTCATCACATAATTTTATCGAGGTTTCATGCCAAGTAAGCAAAATATCAACATTCAGCCAAGAACAGATACCATCCATACACCCTACATTTGACACTGATGTCAAGATAAATAACAGGTTCAATACTGTATATTTGATTTTTTTTCAAACTTGAAATAAAATAGTTTTAAAACTATGAAATATTAATGATCATTACACAAGTCGTGTGGATTCACTGAAAATATGTCTATAGAAGTGTAAGAGTTCAGTACCTGGGTCAACATCTGGTTCTTAAAATGTCCACCTAATTAAAAGGTGATTGTAATATCCGGAGATCAACAATTCTAGAATTTCCAGAGTTACTGGTCTCCTTTTACATAGAATTGACTTTCAGATCATCTAGAGACATACGTGTGACGATGTTGATGAAGTGCCATGCTGACACCATGTTCATTACTAGCAACATAAACACAGCGTAAGTCACACTTTCGGCTCATGATTACAAACTTACCATTTTGATATTTCTGTACAACCTCTAATGAATAGGGCCTGTAATATAGAGAAATATAAGTTAGTATTATGAGGGTGAACAACATACACTACATAGATGCGTTAATAAAGCTTACCTTCCTATCAACATGAACAAGTTTTACAGTTTTAGTAAACCACTTTATCGTAAATTGTAAAACACTACAATAGTCAGGAGATGATTCGGGCTTACTGCCCCAAAATGAACAATGGAACTTTGTGATATTTCTGTAAAATCATGATACCAGTAAAGGTGGTACTGTTACAGCAAGGGCAATCTTTGACGATGAGCGAGCAGAGGTAAACAGTTTAAGGCGGTTATAAATCATAAACATGAACAATAAAATGTTGACGTTTTTGTATTGCTTGCTTAAATGTATAAAAGTGATTGTATTAAGCCTTTGTTTTTTGTTTTCACAATTATAACCATTATATAGAGTTAAGAAGTATAAACACATGTACTTACACAGACTTTGAGTTGCTGGCTATGTTACAGCTGATAGGCATTAGAGACCCTCGATGGTTCCTCAACTGTAAAAGATATGGTAAGCAAAACTATAGGAAGTAGTCTGTTAGTTATACAGAAGATAAGATACATGTGACACCAGAGCTATATAAACTTCAGGATCCCTGTCCCACTGCACTTTGGTTTTCGGGAAATACTGAGTAACTTTCCGTTACTTTGGTTTTGGATATATTATAACTGTAGCACAGTTGGCCCTTGAGAACACTTCTATTGACCGGGTACTCAGCTGGTAAGAGCCACATGTAAACCAATCTGAAGTCCAGGGTCCAAATCCTGGTCTACAACACTGTTGGTTATTATGTTTGGTATATTTGATCTTTATCATTTTTTATGAAAGTCCTGCAAGGTAGGATTTTCTTTTCAGAAATGAGCTAAGAAAGCTACATGTATAGTCATGTCAGCAAAAATACGGTTTCTGATGCATAGTTGCAGTTTTTGGCAGTGGTACGGGGATCCTTAAATGGGATAAGGAACACAGTATATATATTACGATGAACATCTAGAGAAGCTGATAGTCTGTATTTAAGTTGATGTGAACAATAATTGTAATGGCTAAGTAATGAAGTGAACTAAAACTTATTCTTTAAATTCTCTGGTATACTAATCATAAGACAAACAATCCCTGTGATTTGTAAGTATTGCAGACATGTGTAATTATGACATGTCACCGAAGGTACAGCAAGTATATATTTGTTAAGTACATCTGCATGGCATTGCCACTATAAAAAATAACTCTTTCCAAGTCATTTTGCAACAATGACAAGAGGGCCAATGGGCCTGAATGGCTCACCTGGTATTTATCTCACAAATAATCTTAACCTTGACCTGTGACCTTGAATGTCGAACAAGGACATAAGGTTGAACAGAGTTTATAGTCGTCCAACCAAGCATGCTTCATGCAAAATATCATTACCCTGGATCTTTTGGTTATACAAAACAAGTCATTTAAAGATTTAAACATATATAGACCACTGTGACCTTGAATATGGGCGAAGGTCGTTCATTTGAAAAAAACTGGTAGTCCTTAATCCCAGCATGTTAATGGCCAAATATCATCTCCCTTAGCCTTTTGCTTATTGAGAAGAAGTCGTTTAAAGATTTTAAACATATTTGTCCCCTGTGACCTTTAATATATGTCAAGGTCATTCGTTTCAACAAACTTAGTAGTCCTTCATCCTAGCATGCTACTAGCCAAACAGCATCATCCTAGGAATTTTGGTTATTGAAAAGATGTTGTTTAAAGGTTTTAAACATATTTGACCTTTGTGCCCTTGAATAATTGTCAAGGTCATTCATTTTAACAAATTTGGTAGCGCTTCATGCTATAGGCCAAATATTATAACCCTCAGCCTCTTGGTTATTGAGAACAAGTAGTTTTAAAGGTTTTAAACATATTTGACCCCTGTGACCTTGAAAATGGTTGAAGGTTATTTGTTTGAACAAACTTGGTAGCCCTTCATCCCAGCATGCTACATGCCAAATATCATCACCCTAGGCCTTTTTGTAATTCAGAAGAAGTCGTTCAAAGATTTTAACATATTTGACCCCTGTGACCTTGAAAATGGTTGAAGGTTATTTGGTTGAACAAACTTGGTAGCCCTTCATCCCAGCATGCTACATGCCAAATATCATCACCCTATGCCTTTTTGTTATTCAGAAGAAGTCGTTCAAAGATTTTAACATATTTGACCCCTGTGACCTTGAAAATGGTTGAAGGTTATTTGGTTGAACAAACTTGGTAGCCCTTCATCCCATCATGCTACATGCCAAATATCATCACCCTATGCCTTTTTGTTATTCAGAAGAAGTCGTTCAAAGATTTTAACATATTTGACCCATGTGACCTTGAAAACAGGTGAAGGTGATTTGTTTGAAAACAATTAGTAGCCCTTCATCCAAGCATGATACTGGCCAATTATCATCATCCAAGGCTGTTTGGTTATTGAGAAGAAGTTGTTTTAAAGGTTTTAAACATATTTGAGCCCTGTGACCTTGAAAATTGGAGAAGGTCATTTGTTTGAACAAACTTGGTAGATCTTCATCCCAGCATGTCACTGGCCAAATATCACCACCATAGGCCTCTTGGTTCTTCAGAAGAAGTTGGTCAAAGATTTTAACATATTTGAACCCTGTGACCTTGAAAAAGGATGAAGGTCATTAATTTGAACAAACTTGGAAGCCCTTCATTCCAGCATGCTACTGGCCAAATATCATCATCCTAGGCCTTTTGGTTACTGAAAAGAAGTTGTTTAAAGACACAAATATATCATCATTCTGTTACCATATCATGTCACCAAAAAAGAAAACTTTCAACGTTTAATTGCTATTTTGCATTAACATCAACTTGTGCTTCATCAGTTGAATTTCCAACAGTGTTCCCTGGAAAATTGAAGATAATTTCAATCATATTGTATATATATTTCCAAGTGACGATATTGTATGATTTCCATATACTAGCGTAACCTATTAATATCGTCCTTCCTCCGGCAATATCACCCAATTCTGCCTAATTATCGGCTCACATCTGCAGCCTCTTACAGACTAGCTGCACCGGTACAATGGCCAATTATTCCAGAAACCATGCTGGGGGCATGCATTCTCACGCTCAAACTCAGATTATGTTTTTCTGAGATTTGAGAGATTTTTGGAGAGCTTTCAAGCCAACTACTGTTTTAGATAATTTACAATTGACATTTTGATTACATCACATGCTTTAAGTGAGTTACAAAAAAGGAAGTTTAATTTAAGCACAGAATCTATGCTTGAGCATGAGAACAGTTTCATGAATTTACAGGACCAGGTGTGCCTTGAAATGTTTTGTTTTGATCATCTGCAGAAAAGCTGGATAGAAAAGCAGAATGGAATCTCTAACAGAATCAAGAAGTTAAATTTTATACTCAAAGGAAATACACAGAAAAGATATCAAACCAAAGTTGTAGTAGATGAGATCCTCAGAAGTAGTATTAGTTGTTCACTTAAATTTGTGCCCAAGACCACAACATGAAATTTCATGAGTGTAAAGATTTAATGCTGTAATTTGACAATTTTCATATCAGACCCCAAATTGGCCCTTCACCTACATGTATATCCTGACCTCAGTCCTTATAGCTAATATAACCCAAATTGGGTCTGATAAACAGATATAATGACCTGTCGTTACTGAACTACTTTCTGTTGACATTCCTAGGGAATATGTAACAGGGAATACTGATACATGCATGCATATTATATTTCTTCATTGTCTGTTATTTAGCTATATATACTATGTAGTCTAGATTTATCTATAAGGTGAAAGCACCTAAAATGGATTACTAAACCATGATTTTACGTGTAAAGTTTCATTGGAATTTTAGAGGATGAACAGTATTCGTTAATTGGAATATATGTATCTCAAAGGAATATTAAGAGGTGTTCTTTCAAACAAAATAACAAGAGGCCCAAGGGCCTTAGCGATCACCTGAGTTATATTATAAGTACTGGTAGCTTATTTTATTGTTTAGATGTGATGTGGGAATCAGCATGTAAACCAAGTGAAATACAATACTTGTCATGTTATCAAAGAATAATAATTTGAAAATATTGGTAAATGTTCCCTTTGGGGTCCCGTCCTAGCCCCTGGGGATGGGGCAGGAATCCCAATTTTACAAAGTAATACTCTCATACACCAAAGATGACTCTGACTAAGTTTGAGTAATTTCTGCTGAAAATGGATAAAAAATACCCAAAAGTGTTATTTCCCTATATAAACTATAGTAAACTTTACCCTCTCCCCAAGGGAGAACGGATAGCTCGGGGCTCCTGAAATTTACGATTTAAATAAAGCCCCTGATGATTTCCTTCCCATGCAGAGAAAATGACTGTAGTACCACTGAGACTGGAGAAGAAGATTTTTGAAATATTTGTTAATTTTCCCTTTGAGGCCCCGCCCTGGCCCCAGGGGTTCGGGTAGGAAAATCAATCCACTGGTTGTTGATCAGAAGAAGTTGAAAATGTAAAATGTTTACGCACGACGACGGACGGAAAGGGATTAGAATAGGTCACTTGAGCAAAGCTCAGGTGATCTAAAAATCCACTATGAAATATTTTTTAAACGCTCTGACATCACCAATAAGGGGTTCTGAATTCTGCATATGCCAGTCCCCAAAACGGACTAAGACTTGAATCTCTGCATTACATTGCACCTCAAATGAACAAATCCTACTGGCATCTATATTTTATAATAAACTTCGAAATTTGTATTAATACAAATTGTTCAATAATCTGAGTTTATTCCCTTTATCCATAAAGGAAGGCATAGTCCTCTCAAACACAACAACATAAACGAAACACTAATTTTTGAGTTTGAAACATGTCCTTATTCTATTTAAGTTTTNTATCGAATTTAAATAAAGTCTATTATTATTATTATTATTATTATTTAAACTCGTAAATTATCATCTATAAACAAAAAATGTTGCACGGCAATACATTGTAAGACTACATCATTGTACAACATAAGCTTTTGATGTTTTATGAAGAGTGATCCTTTTTGTATTACTGTAGGTAGGATCTGTATGTTTTATGAAGAGTGATCCTTTTTGTATTACTGTAGGTAGGATCTGTATGTTTTATGAAGAGTGATCCTTTTTGTATTACTGTAGGTAGGATCTGTATGTTTTATGAAGAGTGATCCTTTTTGTATTACTGTAGGTAGGATCTGTATGTTTTATGAAGAGTGATCCTTTTTGTATTACTGTAGGTAGGATCTGTATGTTTTATGAAGAGTGATCCTTTTTGTATTACTGTAGGTAGGATCTGTATGTTTTATGAAGAGTGATCCTTTTTGTATTACTGTAGGTAGGATCTGTATGTTTTATGAAGAGTGATCCTTTTTGTATTACTGTAGGTAGGATCTGTATGTTTTATGAAGAGTGATCCTTTTTGTATTACTGTAGGTAGGATCTGTATGTTTTATGAAGAGTGATCCTTTTTGTATTACTGTAGGTAGGATCTGTATGTTTTATGAAGAGTGATCCTTTTTGTATTACTGTAGGTAGGATCTGTATGTTTTATGAAGAGTGATCCTTTTTGTATTACTGT